>NC_021162.2:50704460-50731496 GCF_000331145.2 Cicer arietinum | reverse complement strand
TAATAGCAATTACTAAAAAGATACATATATAATATATATGAAAATTTTGGGGTGTTACAACTTGAGCGATATACACAAGAGTAGAATGATACTTTCTTTTATTTCTAATTTTTTCTTGTCTCTCAAGGTCTCTAAAATTTAACTTTTCTATAATTTCTTATATTTTATTTTACTCTTATTTTGATTAATTTTATAATACGTTATTAGCACGAAACTCTACCATAAGAGTAATCATAAATAATCAATTTAGAGATTTTGTTCTAAGAATATTTCTTCTAAATTTTCTAAAAAAAAGTATTTCTTATTATATTCTTTTCATGATCATATTTCTTGAATATTTTATTTCTTTTATTTCATATCAATATTTTTTGTTTTCATATAAATTGTGTTAGAAGATTTTTGTTTGCTTATATAGTTGTCTTCTAGAATTTAACATTAAAGCATATCTTTGACGGATTGCAAAAGAGTGATTTTCTTGGATCATCATATATGATGATTTGTTTAATAGTTCCTACATAATTAAGAGTTTAATTATCAAAATTATGTGAAGGATTGCAAAGATAATTTATGATATAGTTTATGAAGAACTAAACAGTTGATATTAAATCATATCTGAGGAAGTGCTCGAAAAATGAATTGTTCTTGATCACTATTTATGAATATCTTTTGTGATACAATTTTTGAAGAACTAAAAATTTAATATTCAATTATCCCTATTGAATTGTCGAAATTGGGAATTTTGGTATATGGTTCTTGAAGAACTAATAATTTAATATCATGCATCAATTTAGGAATAAAAAAGGTGTTATTTTATTTCGATATTGTTTATGAAGATTTGTGATTGAGTTCTTGAAGAAATAAAATATTAGACCACAAATTATTTATAGAAATCAAAATTGGAATAAAGGAATTAAGGAAAAAAATAATACATCAAAATAGATTTTTAACGCCAAGACATCTCTTAAATTTCAGTAATGGTACGAAATATTATATGATTACAACTATATTATATTTCTCACCTCATCTTTAGACGGTCAAATAGTACATACCTCTCTAAGTGTAGCAAATAACTCTCTAAGTTTCCTCAATGAAGAATAATAAATACCTAATGTATATACATCTCATATATTTTGTTTCTACAATTGTTCAATTTCTTCTAACTGAGTATTTCATAGTATCATCACTATGAAAAAAAAATCACGTTTTAATGAAAAAAATAGCTCTTTTTTAATCAAATATATAAAATATTTTTTAATTATTTTTTAAAGTATTTATACTTCAATTTTTATATACAATTTTATTAAAATAGTCCCACAAACTAGGATGATGTTATTTCACTATTAATTTTCCTATATAGGTTTTTTTTTTTACGCATCTATACTATTCTACTCTTTCAAACAATATCTCTTAGTGGATGATCAATCTCTCTACAACCAATGTTTTATTAAAAATAAAATTAAAACTCCAATATTTACTTTGCCGATATATTTTGTTTAATAACTCTTTTTATTCCATTGCACTGTTGTGTTTCTTGTCATTTTTAATTCTACTTTTTACTTTGTATTCGCTATTTTGTAATTTCATTAGAATATGCCAACTTAGATCAATTTCATGCTCAATCAATTTAAAATTATAATTACATTACAACACGAGTAAAGAAAAAGAGCACGACTAATCAAATTTTGTTGAGAATTATGATTGAGCCCAAGAAAAAAAAATTGAAATGATTATATAAAGAATTGTTATATAATAAGTTGTTTTGCACTTTTATACTCTTTAACGTAACTAACCTAACAAATTCTACTTAATCGTAAGTTTCTTGCAACAGCCTCTAATAGGGTTGGTTCAAACTTCTTTTGAAAATAGTTGCGTACACAAGATTACATCTGGCAATGAGCTAATGTGATCATCATCAATATGCATTGCAAAACTATGAAGATCAATTAATTATAAGAAATACAATATACTAACATAGTAGTAGTCTCCATGAAGCACAAATAATGCATTATCACTATCAAGTGTCAACAACCTTTTGTTGAGTGCAGAATATTTTCGACATTGATATTTGTATATAATAGTTTTCTATCGGATATTACTATTACCATTTATTAATTACAATTTAAAATTTAGATTTAATAAAAATATATATCAATTTTCATCGCATATTTTAATTTTATTTTTTCTTTTTTTTTTTTTTATTTTGACTTTGTTTTTCTTCACTACACATAAATTTATTTGTTGAAAATCAATAATGTTCTTATCAATAACCTATCTTATTAGGGAACTCGAGTTTGTTACTATTTTTGCAAAATAAGAAAAAAGAGAGAATATAATTTGTTCCTACAAATTAGATAGAGTTTGTTACTATAAATTAGATAATAAACTCTGTCTTATTATGTGTTTGAGAATAGTCACAATGACAAATGATATAAATTATAAGTAAAGTTAACATTATCCTTTTTTTAATCATTGCCATGGAATTGAGATTTTGCAATTTAATACAAAAGTTTAGGAATTGATAAAATTATACAGTAATATAAAAGTTTATTAGTTTGATATATATTTTTTTATTATTATTAAATTAATTTTTATTATCTAAAATTTTATTTTAAAGACATTCAACAAATATATGTTAACCGGGAGCTCCTAATATGATCTCCAATTTATAGGGTCTACCTGTGTTACTCAATCGTTACCAACTATAATAGTTTTTTCTTTCTTTCTTTTTTTAGAATTTATGAAAAAAATCGGTTATTTTAACTAGGAGGTATTATTAACATTATGCCTTTATATTTAAACCAAAAATCCTAAAAATAAAACAAAAAAAATGTTAAAAAAGAAGAAAAAAAATTAAAAAAACACCACATTTTCATTCTTCATCTCTTCTTCATGTTCTCCCATCAAACTTTAGCCGCAAGCTGCACTTCCCTCCTCACCTTCGATTGTTGAGAAATCGATAAAATATTAGCTATATAAACAAACTTACTTAAGATTTGAATTCAGATATTCTTGAATAATTTATCTTTAACTGAAGTTTATTAATTACTTGAGCTATTACTTGATTAAGTGTCCATTCTCTTTAATACATTGAACATTAATATAATTATAACATACATCTGTTTTATTTTTTAAAATTATAATAAATAAATAAATTTCCAATGTAGTAAGAGTTTAGGAGACAAATGTCAAATCTCATCTTAGAAAGTTGTAAAATGACCAATATTTACACTTTGATTAATAATAATTTATCCCTTCTCATTTTTTTTAAATAAATAAAATTATAACAACTAAATTATAAAGGATAAAAAGGGATTTTTTGTTAAAACAATAAGAGTAAAATTAATTAAAAAATATGATAAACTACAAATTAAAAATCTAGTTGAGGTAACATATTAAAAAATGCTTTAAGTTAGTAAAATAATTATAAACTTATAATGATTAACAAATACATATTTTTTTAATGAGTTAATAAGTTAACTTATTTGTCAGCAGACTCTTAACTTTTATACTTCGGTAACCATACAAATTTGTAAGAACAGACTTATAGTATTTAAAACAAGAGTTGAGATTATAAAGATGGTCCAAATTTTTTACCCCTTAAAAATTTGAAACAGAATTTATTCACATTTAAAAAAGAAACAAAATGTAAAATGTTAGCATTAGTCTTAATGTAAGCTAAACTAACCTTAAATCTTTATAAAAACAAAACAGAGAAGTGTAGGTTTTAATGTTCTGAATTTTTTACATTAGAAAGTTTAATAACATCAATTTTTCAAATTTAAAATACTCTTAGTGTTAACATATATTTAGAACTTACACTTGAACATTTAGTTAGTCACAATGACTTTTTTTAATCTTCTCAACTCCAACTCTGATCCGTCAAGTTTTTGAGGAAAGGGAAGCCTCTACATGACTTAGTTTATAAGTTCTAACAAGTCTTCTCAACTTTCCTCTTAGTGTCGTCTAGCCGTTGAGGAACAAAATCAGTCACTATAGGACTTGGTTACAAAAAAGGAGTGTTTGTGAGTTTCGCAATTTTCTCTCTTACTAGAGGATGTTTATAGAACAATCTCTCATATTTTTATTACTCAACCACTTAGATAAATTTGATAAATTTCTAACTCAATGTTTTTGCTTGCTGTTTTGTGATCGGTTGTATTATTTGAATTTAGAATCAGGTTCTATTTATAGATGCATTTGCAGCATTGCCTTTGTCCTACAAAGTATGGTTAAATGTCCTTTAAAGAATTGTTGTGTCTCTTTTAAGGAATGGTCGTGTGTTCTTCATGGTATGGTTTGTTTGTCCTTCAACATGGTGCTTCATTGTCTTCAAAAAATACATATGTGGTGTTCAACTCTAGCTGTTAAACATCAAATTGAAACTTAGAATTTTTCTAAGTGTTTTTGTAATTATGTTTTAGATGAAATAGAATGTGTTGGATCGAGAAGTACGAACACCAGTGGCATGGCTTCTTGACCAGAAACAAGAACACCAGAATGACTTGATTAGAGGCATGACATGGCTTTATGATTATTGGTCCAAAGGCAGGAAGTAACCAGAGGCATAATTAATCGACCAGAAGCAATAACTAGAGGCAAGTTTACTAGACCAGAGGCAATAATAAAAACAAAAGTAAATGATTAGAGGTTGACTATTAGAGGCACTAACTATGTCAGAACATTTACTTTTACTAGAGACATTGATTTTTTCCAACGTTAACTTTTGAATGGGCATTGACATTTGTCATAACATTGACTTTTTTGGGTATTGACTTGTGCCCCTAACGTTGACTTCCATTATAGGCATCTTATACGAGGTAAGAAAGTTAGATGCTTACTTCATCTCTAGAAGCAAATTATTAGAGGTAACTGGTCAGAGACAGTTTTGAACAGAAGCTTAGTTGCTTCACTAGAGGCAGACCTTCCAAAAGTTTGTTTTGATTCATTAGAGGCAAACTTCAATAGATACACTGAATCAAAGTCAAATGCAGTCTTGGCAAACCTTCTTGTACCACCAGAGACAATCTAATGTTTTGTATCATCAAAGGCAGTATTTTAGAGACGTTTTTCTTTAGTTTTGAATGTAGAATTTTCATGACTTTTGGACCAATTCATTAAAGGATATATCATGATATCATATAACGTTGTTTGTGGTCTTGGAACTGCACACTTAAATAAAACATTAGTGCCTAAAATTGATCCCACAAACTGATTTTGTTATCATGCAAACAAGTAAGATCTTTTGTACTTGACTAATGTATTAATATTGTTGTATGAGTCTATATTGCTTGTTTAAATAAATAGGACTAAGTAAATTATTATTAATAAAGTAAACTCGTACTTCCTTAGATGTGTTCAACTATAACACACACTCGTCAACACCTTCTTCAAAGCTCTCTTCCACTTTAGTTATAGCATTAAATGTAACATTCTCAAATGAACAAGAAGGTGAATCATATCGAAAATATTATTCAACTGAATTTTTAATACTATCGACTCTAAAATATTACCCTTTATTGTTACAGTGGTGCATAACTTCAGGCATATTAAAGATCAATATCTCTTATTAAAATCTCAATATGAGTTGATCATGTTCAATATCAATCAAAGCTCTACCGAGAGCTAAAAGTGGCATTTTCAGGATGAGTGATACCTTTTATCTTCCTCTATATCAAGGATAGCAAATTCTACCAAAAAAAATAAGAAATTATCCACTTTTACCAACACATCCTCCATTATTCTCTAAGCACGCTTGATAGACCAGTTCACAAGCTATAAGGATATCCTTGTGGGTTTGCATTCAATGCCTTCTAAATTTCTCATCATTGATAAAGACATGAGATTTATGTTGACATCATGAGATTTATCTCCAGGAACTTTGCAAATTGTTCATCACTTTCTTTCTCTTCACTTGAAGGTATGGTAACTTCACATAAGAGGTGGGGATTTCTTCAAAATGACACTTTCATCGATTAACATGGACTTATACGCATCCTTCTTGACCTTTGTACCCTCAATTTAAGCTTCTTCCATCTTTTCTTGCTATGGTTAACTTCCTACAATCTCTTTCGTTTTTTTTCTTTGGTGGTTTTGAAATAGGTGGTCAAGTCACTTTTCGACCATTCAAACTTATGGTCTTCCAAATCTTATTCTTAAGATTATCAAAAGTATTACCAAAGAAACTTCCGCTAGTTTTTTCTGCTATTTCCTTCGACAACTGCCTAACTTGCATTTCTAAGATGTTTCAAGGATGCAACTTGACTCTTGTTTACCTCTTCTTGCTTCTTCCATGATGATTCAACTACCTACATAAATTTATTGAGAGTTTCCTCCAATGATGGTCCTTTCTTTTGTCATTGAGCTTGTTGATTGGAACATTATCCATCATTTTAAAACACATGAGCATTGATTTTGAAGGAATAAACAAAACATGTCATTGCTATACTCCAAAAAAAATTTGTTATTTTGAATGTATAGCTTATCCAACTTTCTTTTCATGGTAAAATGGATATCACATTGATAAAAATAGTGTTCAAGTTACTAACTAATTTAAATTAAAGGGTAATTTAGTAAGTTTCGTTTAATTTTTTTTTTTAATTTGCAAGACCCTTTTTCCTTTAAGATAAGACTTTACAGGTTTATGATATTTTAAAATTTATTACAATTTTAGAAAGAAAAAAAAAACTTAATTACGTTTTGATTATATTAAACATATGATGGTGTTAAATATACTTTGTGTTATATATGAATATTGTGAATATGGATGTTCATTGAGTACATGATTTACGTGGAATAAGAACATTAGAAGATACTTATTAATGGATATGTTAATGCAATAATATTGATATCTTTGTAAATCTTCTTAATATAGACCTTATAAAATGAGGGTTCAAAGTAATTGAGGGATATACACAAGAGTATAATGATACTTTTTTTTATTTCTAATTTTTTCTTGTCTCTCAAGTTCTCTAAAATTTAGCTTTGCTATAATTTCTTATATTTTATTTTACTCTTATTTTGATTAATTTTATAATACGTTATTAGCACGAAACTCTACCATAAGACTAATGATATAATCAATTTAGAGATTTTGTTCTAAGAATATTTCTTCTTACTATTTCTTCTTAATTTTCTAAAAAATAGATTTCTTATTATATTCTTTTCATGATTATATTTCTTGAATATTTTATTTCTTTTATTTCATATCAATATTTTTTGTTTTCATATAAATTGTGTTAGAGGAATTTTTTTTGGTTTATATAGTTGTCTTCTAGAATTTAACATTAAAGCATATCTTTGACAGATTGCAAAAGAGTGATTTTCTTGGATCATCATATATGATGATTTGTTTTATAGTTCCTAAAGAATTAATAGTTTAATTATCAAAATTATGTGAAGGATTGCAAAGATAATTTATGAAATAGTTTCTAAAGAACTACACAGTTGATATTAAATCATATCTGAAGAATTGCTTGAAAAATGAACTGTTCTTTATCACTATTTATGAATATCTTTTGTGATACAATTCTTAAAGAACTAAAAATTTAATATTCAATTATCCCTATTGAATTGTCCAAATTGGAAATTTTGGTATATGGTTCTTGAAGAACTAATAATTTAATGTCATGCATCATTTTAGGAATAAAAAAAGTGTTATTTTATTTGGATATTGTTTATGAAGATTTGTGAGAAGACACTCTAAAAATTAAATTTCCAAAATCGATCAAGGAAACTTACCATAAATCAGAAAACTAATCAGTTGATAATATAGCCACTTTTCACACAATCGTTTTGGCGTTGGTTTCACTCACATCAGACTTACGGTGAAGAAGAACGGTGCAAAATAATGAATTCTACAAACGGAGAAGTCGAGTATTTTAGAGAGAAATTGAGGTTGTTAAAAATCTGGAAAATTGTGTTTAATTGACTAGCTAATTGGATGAAACAACATACTGAAATTTTTGGGTAAAAACAGATAAAGTTTTCTTGGACAGTTATCGATCGCCGATGCTAATTTTCTATTTTTTCCTCCAAGTGCGGCTGATTCTTCATCTTTCCAAATGTAGCATTGTGTGGCTGCTCTTCAGCTTTTATATTGTGGCCTATTTGAGTTATATTTGACCTTTTATATATATATATATATATATATGTGTGTTAGTTATTATTAATCTAACTCATTTAACCCCATTTTATTATTATTATTATTATTATTATTATTATTATTATTATTATTATTACTATTATTTTTATTTGCTAAAATAAAATTAATAATTATTTAATCTCTGTTTTAATATTCCTCCAATTTTCCAATTATTACTAATAATTTATAAATTAGATTAATTAAAATAATCAATATAAAAAACATATTACTAATAATTAAAACTCTCACATTCAAAATAATCTCTACAATTATACTTATTTCTCAAAATACTCACATTATAATAATACCATCATATTAGAAAATAGTCAAAATTATAAAATAAATAAATATAACATCAATATTTTATATTAATTACTAAATCATAATAAATATATATAAAATCACAATGTCATAACAAGTATATAAAAATAAACGAAATCAAACACAATTTCATCAATTTTATCTCAAGATAATTATTTATAAAAAATTAATTAAAAATAGAAAATAGTTATAAATAATTGAAATATACTACGTGCATACTTTTATACTCTTTAACGTAACTAACCTAACAAATTCAATTTAATCGTAAGTTTCTTGCAACAACCTCTGACAGGGTTGGTTCAAACTTCTTTTGAAAATAGTTGCCTACAAGATTTCATCTGGCAACGAGCTAATTATATCATCATCAATCTGCATTTTAAAACTATGAAGATCAATTAATTATAAGAAATGCAATATACTAACATAGTACTAGTCTCCATGAAGCACAAAAAATGCGTTGTCAGTGTCAAGTGTCAACAACCTTTTGCTGAGTGCAGAATATTTTCGACATTGATATTTATATATAGCAATTTCCTATTAGATATTATTATTACTATTTATTAATTACAATTCAAAATTTAGATTTAATAAAAAAAAACATATGAATTTTGATTGCATGTTTTAATTTTATTTTCACTTTGTTTTTCTACACTACACATAAATTTATTTGTTGAAAATCGATAATGTTCTTATCAATAACCTATCTTATTAGGGAGCTCGAGTTTGTTACTATTATTGCAAAAAAAAAAAAAAAGAAGAGAAAATATAGTTATTTTACTAAAAATTAGATAGTAAACTATATCTTATTATGTGTTTGAGAATAGTCACAATGACATATGATATAAATTATAAGTAAACGTTAACATTATTCTTTTTTATCATCGCCTAGGAATTGAGATTTTGCAATTTAATACAAAAGTTTAGGAATTAATAAAATTGCACAGTAATATAAAAACTTATTAGTCTGATATATATTGTTTTTATTACTACTAAATTAATTTTTTTTCAACATATATATGTTAATAGAGAGCTCCTAATATGATATCCAATTTATAGGGTCCATCTGTGTTACTCAATTGTTACCAACTATAATAGTTTTTTTTTTTCTTTCTTCTTTTAGAATTTGTGACAAAAAAATAAATAAAAATTGTGTTATTTTAACTAGGAGGTATTATTAACATTATGCCTTTATATTTGATCCAAAAATCCTAAAAATAAAATAAAAAATGTTAAAAAAGAAAGAAAAAAAAAATTAAAAACACCACATTTCATTCTTCAACTTTTCTTCATATTTTCCCATCAAACCTTAGCCGCTAGATGCACTTCCCCCACTCACCTTCGGTTGTTACGAAATCAGATTGAATAAAATATTAACTATATAGACAAACTCATTTAAGATTTAAATTCAGATATTTTCGAATAATTTATCGTTAACTAAAGTCGTTAACTAAAGTTTATTAATTACTTGAGCTATTACTTGATTAAGTGTCAATTCTATTTTATACATTGAATATTAATATAACTATAACATACACCTATTTTATTTTTTAAAATTATAATAAATATATAAATTCCCGACTTACTACTTATGTAATAAGAGTTTGGGAGACAAATGTGAAATCTCATCTCAGAAAATTATAACTAAATTACAAAGGATAGAAAGGGATGTTTTTGATAAAATAATAAGAGTAAAATTAATTAAAAAATATGATAAACTAAAAATTATAAAGCTACTTGAAGTAACATATTAAAAAATGCTATAAGTTAGTAAAATAATTATAAACTTCTAATGATTATAAAATAAACATTTTTTTATATGAGCTAATAAGTTAATTTTTTTTGTCACCAGACTCTTAACTTTCATATTTCGGTAAATCATACAAATATCTAAAAATAGACTTATAATATTTAAATTAAAACTCAAATTCATTTAAAAAAATTTAAAACAAGAGTTAAGATTATAAAGATGTTCCAAATTTTTTACCCCTTAAAAATCTGAAATAGAATACCAGATTTTTCTAACATTTTAAAAATTTGAATTTTTTTTCCACATTTATAAAAATGGGGCAGCAAACTTAGAATTAGTTGGTTTTTTGGTATATAATTTTTTATTTTATAATCTCTGATTTTAAGTAAATAGAGTCTTAATATCTGAAGTTCACATAATAGATAAATAGAATTTAACAAAAGAAATTATTTTAATTTTAAAACTCAAATTTTCATGAATAATTTATTATGAATTGAAATTAAATGCAACAGAACTAAAAAAATATAAAGAAATTAAATGCAACAGAACTAAAAAAAATTAAATGCATGTGAAAAAGATTTAGCAGTCAACGGTAAAAAAAAAAAAGATTTGATTTTTTCGGTTTTGAAGATTTGATTTGATTATTAACCTTATAAAAACAGAACCAACACACTCCAAACATATAGTGAATTGAATTGAACATTGTTATTCTTGTTCCATTTTCTTTTGTTTGTTCTCCATACACATAACACAATGAGTTCTTTATCGGTAATGAATTTGGAGAATACTAAACAACCTCGTAAGCGACTTATAATCAAGTTTTCTTCTCAAAAGAGTCATTCTCAAGGAGATATTAAGATGGAACATTCCAAGCCAATTGTTACATGTTTCTGGCTTGGCTTGACGCTAAAGATTCAACAGCTATTATGTCTCAACAAAACAACAACACAACAATCGATTCTGTCAAAGATTCAAAACCCATCTTGTCTAAAGAAGTTGGTGTGCAAGTAATGAAGGATTCTTGTTCCAAGAAGATTATCAATGAAACAAGAAACCCAAGAACCGAAAATTGTTGCTTGAAGACTGATGGCGGTGAGATCATGAATGAAAATAGAAAGAAGCCGATGCAACATTACAAGAAGATGCAATGTTGGGTGATTTTGAAGAGGATTTTGATTGGAAGAGATAGCTGGCCTCTAAAAGACCCTATTGATCTCAAGTTCTTGAAGGCTTTTCATGACAAGGATAATTTAGAGAACAAGTCTAAATTGAAGACTATGGGTTTGAAGAATATTGAATCTAAATTGCAATTCTATTCAACACCCGATGAATTTGCTACTGACATCAGATTTGTATTCTCTCAAAGAATGTTATTATATCCTCCTAGAAATGAGGTTCATAAAATTGCGTTAAAGTTTAGTGAATATTTTGAAAACAAATGGAAGTCTCTCAAAAAAGATTGGGACCTTGAGGAAAGAAAAATAAACAAGAGAAAAAGGGATGAACATGCTCATGAGATGAAAGACTTCTTCCAAACCAAAAGGTCAAGATAAGATATGCAAGACAACAACCTGTTTCTTTTGCATGTTGTCATCGTCACTTTAGTATTAACATTGCTATGTATATACTAGATATTTTTTCAATTTTGACAAGATACTGTTATTGTTCTTATTCTTGTATTTGTGTCCAATTGGCAATACAAAACATGATTTTGCTACTGTTCTCTCTTTATTACATGTGTGTTTAAAGTTTAATATCAATTACAATAGTGTTTAATGTTAAATCTTATTTTTTTTTTAAACTTTTCGTTAGAATGATCTAACTTTGTTACAAAATTTAAAATAGTTAGGAGTAACTTAAATTCAATTTTGTTTTCTAAGTATGTTGACTATCGATAACCTGTTGCTTATTTTTTAAAGATAATATTGATGGTTTAAAAATAACATAATTAATGAAATAAATAACATTTTTCATTTATTTATTTTATATTTTATACTAAATTTATTTGTTAAACATTGTCTTAGTAAAAAATAATTTCATGCAGAGCCAATTTAGAAAATTTTACATTATCATCACTTCACAATATTTATAGACATGATTTTAGAGCTAGTTATGAAAAAAATCAAATACATCTAATAAATGTGATTGACAGATAACATAACAACTTTTTACACTAAATATGAATATAATTAAATCCTAGATTCTCGTTATTTTTTTTGTTGAAATTATTAAAAATAAATATATTTTTTTATGGGAATATTATTTTGATATTGAAACATAATTTAAGAACCAATTCAAATGCAGTAATCTTTTTAGAGAAACATTCACTAATTTAAAGACTAAGTCAAATACAAGCGAGCTTCTTTACATAACATTCTCTAGTTGAAGAGTTTTACTATATTTTTTTTTCTTTCTTACATTAACAATTATTTTTACAAATAAAATGGTTATTGCCAGCTTTTATAGTTTAAGAAAGATCATTTCATACCAAAAAATATAATTTCATCGTTTATAACTATTATAAAAAAAATTTATATTCGATCCTAAAAAATATTCAACATTTGACAATTATGAGCAATAAAAAATCTCAAAAAAAAAAAATATTTTATTGACATTAATAGAAAATACTCAATTATTTCAATATTTAAACGACAAAATATAATTTTTTTAAAAAATTCATTTTATTTAAAAACCAAATGTACCCATACATGTCAAATTGACACTCGGATCTACTGTCAACTTAAAGGGGGCGCCAAACTATGCCTTTGGAACTATCACTAAATGTTTTCGATTTGTATCTAGAATAATGACTGTCACTAAAAACTAAACAAATATAAATAAAGAATTGATATATTTCTACGGTATTGTCTGTCACTAAAAACTAGATAAATATAAATAAAAAATTTATCTATTTCTATGGTATTATCTGTCACTAAAAACTAAATAAATATTAATAAAGAATTGATCTATTCCTACAATATTTGAGGCGTGATGAATATGCAATTGTAAGCAATGGACCAATTTTAGGGACTTACATATAGAAAACACGTCAAACATACCTTAAGTTAAATGCAATACTTATTCATAAATTCTAATAATCTTGAAATTCTAACAGTATTAAACATATGATCCTTTACATACTTGTTCCATATCAAATTCTTCAAATGTAGGAATTCTGATTTCCTAAACAGCCACCAAAAAGTTTCTAATGTTTTCAAAATACTGAAATGTTGATAATGACTCTCCAACCTATAAAGAATAATACATAATTTATATAACTAAACAAATAATAACCAAAAACATAGAGTAAATAAAATAAGGAACATCCAAACTAACGTTGAATACATCACCTAGTTGAACTTTGTTAAGAACATTACAAAGAATGATCCCACTCCTCAAACAAAGCCGAAACTCTTCCTTAGAAGTCTCTACGGGTAAATATTTAGCTGCAACAACTCCAACCATTTTTCTCAACCACCATGCTGCTTCATATCTTCTATATGTTGCATTTTATAGAATTTATTTTTCAGTCTCAAAATAGCTGATACAAAATCCAAATATCTTTTTAATATAATATTGACAAATATCAACCTTCATTAAAATCAATATCATATAGAAAAGGATGATAATTTGAGACATTAATGAAAAAAAAACTGAAAACTGATTATTCCCAAGAAATTACCAGCTTATTCCACTTTTCTAGATTCCAAATCAAGATCTTTGAGGCGAGTACCGTGTTGTTGAAGCACATCTTCAACCACAGAAGCAACTGAAAACGACAATGTTACCAATTCAAGAAAGAAGCATATTGATTCTATAATCTATAACCTTTCCCATTTTCTCTGTACAAACTGGTACTCCAACTCCACTAACACAAATACCTCTTTCTATCTCTATCTATCCGCTTTACAGTATACAATACTCCCCACTACTCTTCCTTGCTTTGGTTCTCTCCTTACGTCATGCTTCGACTCCAAACCTCGTTATCAATCTAACCTTTCAGATCTTATGGGGTCTGAACAGAGACATCACTCCACATCTTATATTTATGAACTCTTGTGCTGATAAATAGGCCAACATCGATAACGGTGGCCCCATCTTGTGCTGAAAAATAGGCCAAAATCGATAACGGTGGCCCCATCACTATTTGATTCCTTAGAAAAGGCATGCGACCTGTCTGCCGCATTGGGGGTGTAGTTCTCTCAAATAATCAATAATCTATGTTAGGATAACTGTAGCCTGCCATGATCATAAACCCCCCATCATCATCTGTAAGACCTCCTTCAAATACAAGAATCCCAATATGTTCCTCCATGAACACAAACTTGATCTGCAAGGACTCTCAACAATTCTTAAAGCATTAGCTTCTCCTTGCTTGAATAGACAACAAACAGTTTCAACTATAATTTAGGGAGCCCGAAAACTGGCGGTCGTGCATAGTTCAATTAGAAAGAAATATAAATTTTTTTATAGTGTATCATCCTCCAACTTTTAAACAACATGTATTCATGAGAAACAACAATGTTTTCCCTAAGAATAAGAGAGCCTAGTCTACCACCCAAAACTGAATTCCCAACCAAACAACTCCCTCTAGCTTCCAGGACAAAACACTCCCTCTTGTTTATATCAACTATTTTATCACGCGTATTGTAACAAGGCCTTTCAACTTGATTCCTTGGCCCATCTTGATGTAATCTGCCTTAGAACAATAAGTAGGTGAATTGGAGAATTTGTTACACTATGCTTATGTGGAAAATCCGTTAGAAGAGACATTAATGAGCCAAACCCAATACCTAACATAATCTCTCCTAATTAAGGCTTGATCCTAATTCCTAACATACCCACATACCAAATAGGGTGGAATTCAAACTTTACTTCTTAATTTGTCCAAAACTTATTCTTTAGAAATGTAACGTCGCTAACAAAATAGCGATGCAATATTCTAAAACGAAATTCTTCTTGTCTTTCATGTTCATGGCAAGGATAGAGATATCTTAAATTCATTTAATCAAAGGTAGGTACTCGGCTACTCGCAACTCAATTCATGAAAACTTTTAACTTTTTCCCCTAGTTCAATGAAAAGAAAGAATAAATCTAAATGAAAACCAACATTGAGAAAATGAAAGTTAGGATATGTTCAATATTGGCTCGTTTTCCTCAGCTTGTTCAAAACCCAAACTCATAACTCCATCTCCTAAATCATTAAAGACATTATTCCACAAAACACAAAGTTCGGTTTTCTATTGTCATTTTAGTGTTTCTGACAAACATACAAAACCAGCAACTTTAAAGTTCGGTTTGCATGATTTTCATAAGTATAAACTACAAGGAAAAGTAAAAGCTCACCTCATGTGTAAGAATAATTGAGCGAAAATAATTATTTATTGACTTGTCGAAAATAATAGAAGTGTTCATCAATCAAGGGAAAATAAACAAAACCCTCAAAGAGTTTGATTTTTTGTTCTAAAATTTGAAATGCTTTACTCTAACTAGTGAGCTCCAGCTCCACTGAAAAGGAAGCAATTAACAAATCATGTATTAGCTAACAGGAAAGCCAAGCCAACCAATGTCTAAATCCAAAATAATTACAAGAACATTCATAATTTTATTAAGCTATAAAACATTTCAAACTGAAAACCAAATATGTGGTTACGGCATTTGGCTTATAATCTAATCATTACAGCACATCCTCCATTATTCAATAAAGATCAATACCTCTTATTAAAATCTCAATATGAGTTGATCATGTTCAATATCAATCAAAGCTCTACAGAGAGCTAAAAGTGGCCTTTTCAAGATGTGTGATAACTTTTCATCTTCCTCTGTATCAAGGATAACAAATTCTACCAAAAAAACAAGAAATTATCCACTCTTACCAACACATCCTCCATTATTCTCTAAGCACGCTTGATAGACCAGTTCACAAGCTATAATGATATCCTTGTGGGTTTGCATTCAATGCCTTCTAAATTTCTCATCATTGATAAAGACATGAGATTTATGTTGACACCTAAATCACAAAGAGCTTTTCCAATAATTAGTTTATCAATAGTCCAAGGGATAGTGAACCTTGCTTGATCTTTTAACTTTGGAGGAAGCTTCCTCCAACGGAGATAATCCGAAATTACCTAACTACCGACTGGCCTATCAAGCAAATTTAAGCTCCACTGAATATCTATTTACCAATTTTATGCTATTTTACTTTTTTCCCAATTCCTTATTGTGTACTTAAGAGAAAATAAATTAAAAATCAGTTAGAAAGTGAGAACAAAAGAAGAGGGTCAAATAATTATTGAACTGAAATTAAAGCATTGTAAATTGAAATTTTAGATTAGCACTCATATCAGCTCAAAATTAGAACAAATCGTAAACCCATAACTTCATTCAGTAAATCGCGAATGAATGACACTTAACAAGCAAGAGTACCAAAATAAAAATTGAAATCACAAAATAAAATGATTTGGAAAGAGAATAGAACTTACTTGCTATTGCAAAACGTGAGAAACGAGAGAGATGAAACCTCATTCAGCAAATCGCAAAGTAATGACACTTAACAAGTAAGATTACCAAAATAAAAATTGAAATCGCAAACTAAAATGATTCGGAAAGAGAATACAACTTACTTGCTACTGCAAATCGCGAAGTGAAATGAGAGAGATGAATTTAGGGTTGTTTAAAATAAAATTTACGGTTTTTGGGGATTAGGGTTTGTTAAGACAATAGAGAGAAAAGGGTTTTAGAAATGCAAAGAAAAAGAAAAGGTTTCTAAGTGTTTTTCGAAGGCGATGTGTAGTTGCATTTTCATGGTACAAGACCAAACGGGCAAAACCTACATTTTTATGCATTTATTTTTTTATTTATAAAAGAGTATAATAATTTTAAAAACAATGACACTCTAATTGTAGCTAAAAGTAGCATTAGTGACAGATAAAAAATCATCACAAAATCTGAGTGGTAGAATAGATTTTTTTTTTTTTTGTAGTGATCATGCAAGAAATAGATTAACACAAAAATAAGATTTAGATCAATATAGTTTAGGGTACGAGCAAGGTCAAAGATGAAAGAACATTTGCATAAAGAATTATCAGAGGTTGTGTGATTGAATTAATATCTATGTTTCATCATACAAAAAATATAATTAAGAGAAAACATAAAAACCAAGAGGTTGAATGATTAATACCTATTTTATTATATTATATATATATTTTTTTTAAAAGCAATAGTATTTTAGTGCAATATTTTGAAGAATAAGCATTTATGTGATTTTAGGTGTATATTCGCGCACCAAATTAATATAACATTCTTTTATGCGTTTGACTAATATTAAATGTGTACTTAATTATATTTATTTAATTCTAAATATATTTTATTTTAATTATTTATTTTATAAATTATTATCTTGAGATAGTGATAATATTGTGTTTGATTTTCTTTATTTTTATATATTTATTATGATATTGTGATTATATATATATATATATATATATTTAGTATGATTTAGTAATTAATATAAAGTGTTGATTTTATATTTATTTATTTTATAATTTTGACTATTCTCTGATGATATATTATTATAACGTGAGTATTTTGAAAAATAAGTATAATTATAGTGATTAATTTGAATATGAGAGTTTGAGTTGTTAATAATATGTATTTTTTTAAAAGGTTAATTATTTTAATTTCTCTAATATATCAAGTATTATTTTTGAAATATTAGTAATTAAATTTTGTTAAAAAAAATAACTTTGGTAATTGTTGGTTTTATTAAAAAAAAAAAAGATTAAATGTGTTTCATGGGATAAGCCAAGTAAAACCTAATTAAAGAATAAAACCAAACCAAAAAATAGAGGAAGAGAAAGATACAACACGACAGCTGCTGCTCCCAAGATGAATTGGAACAAAATTAGAAGAAAATTGACACTGGTGATCGACAACTGTTCCAGAAAAGTTTCTCCGTTTTTGTCCAAATTTCAGTATGTTATTTTACTTAATTAACTAGTCAATTAAACACGATTGTCCATATATTTAACAACCCCAATTTCTCTCTAAAATATCTGATTTCTCCTTTTGTCGAATTCGTTATTTTGCATCGTTCTCCTTCACCGTATGTCCGATTTGAGTGAAACCAACGCCAAAACGACAGTGTGAAAAGTTTTGAATTCCTCGACCGAATTTCGAATTTAGTTTTTAGAGTATCTTCCCATAATTTACTTTTAACGTTTACTCATAAATTGTTGAGTTAGATCGATTGATGGACAAAAAGTCAATGAACAAATGTTGTTTGCTCGTGGAATCCTATTCGTGTGTGAAAGCGTCGAAATAAGGTAAGGGGTGAGAGAGCATTTGAATTAATGAGTATAATATATTGTGAGCTGAACGGGAAAACCGTATTTCCCAACGATTCATCTAGGGCTCGCTACGTACGGCAATAGCCCTTTGAGTGATAAATTGATTAATGTAAAAATATGATAATTGTGAGATTAAAATATGGAATATAAATATTTATAACGTGTTGATTGATTTAACTCCGTTGAATGTGTGGTATTTGATATTATTGTGATGTTTAATTTATTTTTATTAAATGTGAGATATTTGCTATTATTGTGATATTGGATGTCGCATGAATTTTATGTATATGTTTGATTAGACGTGTCTATGTGATGTGATAATAAAAAGTGAATTCATTTTGATAAGTTAATGAAATTATGATGATGTATAATTAATAATAATGATGTTATAAATTTGTGATAAGTGTATGTGATGATGTATGGTTAATGATAGTGATGCTATAAATTTGTGATGAGTTTATGTGATGAGATATTATTAATGATAGGGATGTTGTGAATTTGTGATGAGAATATTGAAGTAACCCCATAGTTGGTGAAATAATTGTGATTCCAATTTGTGTTTGAGATGACAGTCTTAATGGAGTATCATAGACCAACGAGGGGATAAAATAAATATTGAAAATTTGTAAAGTGAAGATTATTTTGTCATCATATAGGTAGGGCCTGACAAACCTAGTGATTCCGAAGAAGTACAACTGAATGAACCTGATCGTGGCGATCTGCTATCAAGCCTTAAGGCAAGATTGTTAGACCTTGGAGGTATTCGGGTGGGGAATTCCTTGGTGACTTGGAGGTAGCACTCCAAATGTCGGGTTGCGTTGAGGGGATCTATGAGGATATGACAAATTTGAATTGTCCGTCCACAGGGATGGTGGCATAATATCAAGCCTTGTTTGATTGATCTGACTCCGAATCTAGCTCCTGCTCACAAATAAATTAACTAACTACAACTTTTTCTTGTACCACTCAATCACTGGGTTATCTTTTGGATAGAGATATAGATATATATTACAATGTTTTTGTTATATTGAATAACTCGGAATTATACCGATAAAATTGTGTATAACTCTACATTGTATAAAATTGTGTATAACTTTATTGTTACAGTGGTGCATAACTTCAGACATATTAAAGATCACTATCTCTTATTAAAATCTCAATATGAGTTGATCATGTTCAATATCAATCAAATTTTTTCAAGAGTAGAATGATACTTTTTTTTTTTATTTCTAATTTTTTCTTGTCTCTCAAGGTCTCTAAAATTTAACTTTTCTATAATTTCTTATATTTTATTTTACTCTTATTTTGATTAATTTTATAATACGTTATTAGCACGAAACTCTACCATAAGAGTAATCATAAATAATCAATTTAGAGATTTTGTTCTAAGAATATTTCTTCTTACTATTTCTTCTAAATTTTCTAAAAAAAAATATTTCTTATTATATTCTTTTCATGATCATATTTCTTGAATATTTGATTTCTTTTATTTCATATCAATATTTTTTGTTTTCATATAAATTGTGTTAGAAGATTATTTTTTTGGCTTATATAGTTGTCTTCTAGAATTTAACATTAAAGCATATCTTTGACGGATTGCAAAAGAGTGATTTTCTTGGATCATCATATATGATGATGTGTTTTATAGTTCCTACAAAATTAAGAGTTTAATTATCAAAATTATGTGAAGGATTGCAAAGATAATTTATGATATAGTTTATGATGAACTAAAGAGTTGATATTAAATCATATCTGAGGAAGTGCTCGAAAAATGAATTGTTCTTGATCACTATTTATGAATATCTTTTGTGATATAAAAATTTAATATTCAATTATCCCTATTGAATTGTCGAAATTGGGAATTTTGGTATATGATTCTTGAAGAACTAATAATTTAATACCATGCATCATTTTAGGAATAAAAAAGGTGTTATTTTATTTCGATATTGTTAATGAAGATTTGTGATTGAGTTCTTGAAGAAATAAAATATTAGACCACAAATTATTTATAGAAATCAAAATTGGAATAAAGGAATTAAAGAAAAAAATAATACATCAAAATAGATTTTTAACGCCAAGACATCTCTTAAATTTCAGTGATGGTACGAAATATTATATGATTACAACTATATTATATTTCTCACCTCATCTTTAGACGGTCAAATAGTGTAGTACATACCTCTCTAAGTGTAGCAAATAACTCTCTAAGTTTCCTCAATGAAGAATAATAAATACCTAATGTATATACATCTCATATATTTTGTTTCTACAATAGTTCAATTTCCTCTAACTGAGTATTTCATAGTATCATCACTATGAAAAAAAAACACGTTTTAATGAAAAAAATAGCTCATTTTTAATCAAATATATAAAATATTTTATAATTATTTTTTAAAGTATTTATACTTCATTTTTTATATACAATTTTATTAAAATAGTCCCACAAACTAGGATGGTGTCATTTCACTATTAATTTTCCTATATAGGTTTTTTTTACGCATCTATACTATTCTACTCTTTCAAACAATATCTCTTAGTGGATGATCAATCTCTCTACAATTAGTGTTTTATTAAAAATAAATTTAAAACTCCAATATTTACTTTGCAGATATATTTTGTTTAATAACTCTTTTTATTCCATTGCACTGTTGTGTTTCTTGTCATTTTTAATTATACTTTTTACTTTGTATTCTCTATTTTGTGATTTCATTAGAATATGCCAACTTAGAATTTCATGCTCAATAATTTTAAAATTATAATTACATTACAACACAAGTAAAACAAAAGAGCACGACTAATCAAATTTTACGGTAGATAATTATATTTATTAATATTTTTATTAAAATAGATTTAAGACTTTTATCACTAAAAATAATTAACGGGTTTTGTTTGTAGGATGGTCTTCACTATGGGGTTATTTTAAAAAATTATTATTTTTTATTTTATGTATCGAAACCACACATTTGATAGAGAATTTTATTTTTTGGCTAAATATTTGAGAGAGCGGTGAATGTTTAGCAATTAGTATTTTTTTAAAAAATAATATAGTAATTAGAAAGATATAAATTTTAACAGATTATTGTTTTATTGAAGACGAACAACAAATTGCCATACTTTACAAATATGTTGAATTTAGCGTAACATATTGCACAAATTTCAACCCATATTTATCTCCTCTAAATTGTTTAATAGTGCACTTTTGTAACTCCAAAGAAATGCATTCAAGCGAGAAAAACAGGAACACGACCAGACCAGACATCTGCAAAAATTACAAATAAAAAACATTAGACAAAAGGGTGAGTGAGGGACATATGAGATGGAAACTTTTGATGTGTTTGTTGAGAATTATGATTGAACCCAAGAAAAAAAAGTTGAAATGATTATATGAAGAATTGTTATATAATAAGTTGTGTTGCACTTTTATACTCTTTAATGTAACCAACCTAATAAATTCTACTTAATCATAAGTTTCTTTCAAAAGATATTTATATATAATAATTTTCTATCGGATATTACTATTACCATTTATTAATTACAATTTAAAATTTAGATTTAATAAAAAAATATATCAATTTTCATCGCATATTATAATTTTATTTTTTCTCTTTTTTATTTATTTTGACTTTGTTTTTCTTCACTACACATAAATTTATTTGTTGAAAATCAATAATGTTCTTATCAATAACCTATCTTATTAAGGAACTCGAGTTTGTTACTATTTTTGCAAAATAAGAAAAAAGAGAGAATATAATTTGTTCCTACAAATTAGATAGAGTTTGTTACTATAAATTAGATAATAAACTCTATGTTATTATGTGTTTGAGAATAGTCACAATGACAAATGATATAATTATAAGTAAAGTTAACATTATCCTTTTTTTATCATTGCCATGGAATTGAGATTTTGCAATTTAATACAAAAGTTTAGGAATTGATAAAATTATACAGTAATATAAAAGTTTATAAGTTTGATATATATTTTTTATTATTATTAAATTAAATTTTATTATCTAAAATTTCATTTTAAAGAAATTCAACAAATATATGTTAACAGGGAGCTCATAATATGATCTCCAATTTATAGGGTCCACGTGTGTTACTCAATCGTTACCAACTATAATAGTTTTTTCTTTCTTTCTTTTTTTAGAATTTGTGAAAAAAAATCGGTTATTTTAACTAGGAGGTATTATTAACATTATGCCTTTATATTTAATCCAAAAGTCCTAAAAATAAAATTAAAAAAATGTTAAAAAAAGAAGAAAAGAAATTAATAACACCAAGCTGAACTTCCCTCCTCACCTTGGTTGAATTCAGATATTTTTTAATAATTTATCTTTAACTAAAGTTTATTAATTACTTGAGCTATTATTTGATTAAGTGTCCATTCTCTTTTATACATTGAACATTAATATAATTAAAACAAACACCTATTTTATTTTTTTTTAAATTGTAATAAATAAATAAATTCCCGATAAGAGTTTAGGAGACAAATGTCAAATCTCATCTCATAAAGTTGTAAAATGACGAATATTTAGACTTTGATTAATAATAATTTTCCCTTCTCTTTTTATTTAAATAAATAAAATTATAACAACTAAATTATAAAGGATAAAAAGGGATTTTTTTGTTAAAATAGTAAAAGTAAAATTAATTAAAAAATATGATAAACTACAAATTAAAAAGCTAGTTGAGGTAACATATTAAAAAATGCTTTAAGTTAGTAAAATAATTATAAACTTATAATGATTAACAAATAAATATTTTTTAATATGAGTTAATAAGTTAACTTATTTGTCAGCAGACTCTTAACTTTTATACTTCGGTAAACAAATTTCTAAGAACAGACTTATAGTATTTAAAACAAGAGTAAAGATTATAAAGACGGTCCAAATTTTTTACCCCTTAAAAATTTGAAACATAATTTATTCACAATTAAAAAAGAAACAAAATGTAAAATTTTAGCATTAGTCTTAATGTAAGCTAAACAAACCTTAAATCTTAATAAAAACAAAAGAGAAGTGTAGGTTTTAATGTTCTGAATTTTTTAAATTAGAAAGTTTCGTTAGTGTTAGCCTTAGTGTGTAGCTTAAGTAAAGGCTGGCTCTAAAATAAAAATAAAATAAAATAAAAAATTAGAGACGAAATTTAATTTTAAAGTTTTCACTTTTAAAAAAACTAGAATACCAGATTTTTGTAACATTTTAAAAAGTTTGAATTTTTTTTCCACATTTATATAAATGGGGTTAAAAAATTTGAATTTTTTTTTCCATATTTATAAAAATGGGGCAGCAGACATATAATTTAGTTGGTTTTTGGGTATATAATTTTGGGTATACATTGAATATTAATATAACTAAAACATACACCTATTTTATTTTTTAAAATTATAATAAATAAATAAATTCCCGACTTACTACTTATGTAGTAAGAGTTTAGGAGACAAATGTGAAATCTCATCTCAGAAAATTATAACTAAATTACAAAGGATAGAAAGGGATTTTTTTGATAAAATAATAAGAGTAAAATTAATTAAAATATATGATAAACTAAAAATTATAAAGCTACTTGAAGTAACATATTAAAAAATGCTATAAGTTAGTAAAATAATTATAAACTTATAATGATTATAAAATAAACATTTTTTTTATATGAGCTAATAAGTTAATTTATTTGTCACCAGACTCTTAACTTTCATATTTCGGTAAATCATACAAATATCTAAAAATAGATTTATAATTTTTAAATTAAAACTCAAATTTATTTAAAAAAATTTAAAACAAGAGTTAAGATTATAAAGATGTTCCCAATTTTTTACCCCATAAAAATCTGAAATAGAATACCAGATTTTTCTAACATTTTAAAAATTTGAATTTTTTTTCCACATTTATAAAAATGGGGCAGCAAACTTAGAATTAGTTGGTTTTTGGGTATATAATTTTTTATTTTATAATCTCTGATTTTAAGTAAATAGAGTCTTAATATCTGAAGTTCACATAATAGATAAATAGAATTTAATAAAAGAAATTATTTTAATTTTAAAACTCAAATTTTCATGAATAATTTATTATGAATTGAAATTAAATGCAACAGAACTAAAAAAATATAAAGAAATTAAATGCAACGGAACTAAAAAAAATTAAATGCATGTGAAAAAGATTTAGTAGTCAACGGTAAAAAAAAAGATTTGATTTTTTCGGTTTTGAAGATTTGATCTGATTATTAACCTTATAAAAACAGAGCCAACACACTCCAAACATATAGTGAATTGAATTGAACATTGTTATTCTTGTTCCATTTTCTTTTGTTTGTTCTCCATACACATAACACAATGAGTTCTTTATCGGTAATGAAATTGGAGAATACTAAACAACCTCGTAAGCGACTTATAATCAAGTTTTCTTCTCAAAAGAGTCATTCTCAAGGAGATATTAAGATGGAACATTCCAAGCCAATTGTTACATGTTTCTGGCTTGACGCTAAAGATTCAACAGCTATTATGTCTCAACAAAACAACAACACAACAACCGATTCTGTCAAAGATTCAAAACCCATCTTGTCTAAAGAAGTTGGTGTGCAAGTAATGAAGGATTCTTGTTCCAAGAAGATTATCAATGAAACAAGAAACCCAAGAACCGAAAATTGTTGCTTGAAGACTGATGGCGGTGAGATCATGAATGAAAAGAGAAAGAAGCCGATGCAACATTACAAGAAGATGCAATGTTGGGTGATTTTGAAGAGGATTTTGATTGGAAGAGATAGCTGGCCTCTAAAAGACCCTATTGATCTCAAGTTCTTGAAGGCTTTTCATGACAAGGATAATTTAGAGAACAAGTCTAAATTGAAGACTATGGGTTTGAAGAATATTGAATCTAAATTGCAATTCTATTCAACACCCGATGAATTTGCTACTGACATCAGATTTGTATTCTCTCAAAGAATGTTATTATATCCTCCTAGAAATGAGGTTCATAAAATTGCGTTAAAGTTTAGTGAATATTTTGAAAACAAATGGAAGTCTCTCAAAAAAGATTGGGACCTTGAGGAAAGAAAAATAAACAAGAGAAAAAGGGATGAACATGCTCATGAGATGAAAGACTTCTTCCAAACCAAAAGGTCAAGATAAGATATGCAAGACAACAACCCGTTTCTTTTGCATGTTGCCATCGTCACTTTAGTATTAACACTGATATGTATATACTAGATATTTTGTCAATTTTCACAACATATTGTTATTGTTCTTATTCTTGTATTTGTGTCCAATTGGCAATACATAACATGATTTTGCTACTGTTCTCTCTTTATTACATGTGTGTTTAAAGTTTAATATCAATTACAATTGTGTTTAATGTTAAATCTTATTTTTTTTTTAAACTTTTCGTTAGAATGATCTAACTTTGTTACAAAATTTAAAATAGTTAGGAGTAACTTAAATTCAATTTTGTTTTCTAAGTATGTTGACTATCGATAACCTGTTGCTTATTTTTTAAAGATAATATTGATGGTTTAAAAATATAATAATTAATGAAATAAATATCATTTTTCATTTATTTATTTTATATTTTATATTAAATTTATTTTTTATACATTGTCTTAGTAAAAAATAATTTCATGCAGAGCCAATTTAGAAAATTTTACATTATCATCACATCACAATATTTATTGACATATAATGCAACAACTTTTTACACTAAATATGTATATAATTAAATCCTAGATTCTCGTTATTTTTTGTTGAAATTATTAAAAATAAATATTTTTTTATCGGAATATTATTTTGATATTGAAATATAATTTAAGAACCAATTCAAATGCAGTAATCTTTTCAGAGAAACATTCACTAATTTAAAGACTAAGTCAAATACAAGCGAGCTTCTTTACATAACATTCTCTAGTTGAAGAGTTTTACTATATTTTTTTTTTCTTTCTTACATTAACAATTATTTTTACAAATAAAATGGTTATTGCCAGCTTTTATAGTTTAAGAAAGATCATTTCATACCAAAAAATATTGTAAACTACATGTTTTTGATGACGACAAGACCACCAACTATGGACAATGCAACAAGATAAAAAAGAAGATCAAATTATCTTCAATAAGCTTCAAAATAAGCTGCAACAAGATTTTCATATCATTCTAAAAGTTCTCAAGTACTTGAATTGCTATTGAGTTGTTTATCAATATACCACATCTTAGACTCATTCAAACCTTATTGTATCATTTGTACAGGATAGCTTAATCTAAGATAGTGGTGTGCTATCTTAGAAGTATTGTTAGAAGTTTTGTAGCAAGAATCCCAGGGTGGGAGTTGTACATTTTCTGACAAGTATTGGATTAATCTCTTGTGGTGTGCAAGAGGACTGGACGTACCCATGGTTATAAGGGGAACCAGGATAAATCTTAAAGTGTTCATTTACTTACTGCAATTTTTATTAAGCTTTGTTCTTAAACTCAGAAAATCCAATTACCATATCACTAAAAA
>NC_021162.2:50683249-50703186 GCF_000331145.2 Cicer arietinum | reverse complement strand
GAACTTGGAAGGCTAGAACAAAATGAAAGTCAAGAAAAGAAGAACAAAAATATTGCTTTAAAGACCGAATCAAGAGAACAAAGCAAAGATAATGATTCAGATGAAGATGAAAATATTATCCTTCTTGTTAAGAAATTTGGTAAATTTCTTAAAAACGATAGAACATTCAAAAAGAAAAGCTTCAAGAAGAAAGATAATTCTACATCAAATCAAAATTTCACTTGCTTCGAATGTGGAAAACAAGGACATATTAAAGCAGATTGCCCAAACCTTGCTAAGAAGAATGTCAACAAAAAGAAAGACTTCAAGAAGGCATACATAGCTTGGGAAGACAATGAAGTAAGTTCATCTTCAGAAACAGAAAGTGAAGAATGCGCCAATGTTGCATTAATGGCCTCGCATCAATCAGATGATGAAGAGGTTAGTAATATAGACTCTCCTCATTATAATAAGACTAATAATGAATTAATTATAGAATACAATGATGCTCAAAACGCAATAAAGGAATTACTTATTGAATGTAAAAATCTGTGTAAACTAGTATCAACACAAAAGAAACAAATCTCAAGTTTACAAGAAAAAGTTGATATTATGGAGAAAAATTCTGAAAAACTAAAACAGAATTCTGCATGCAATAAATGTGAATCCCTCTCTTTCAAAATTGTTCAATTAAATAGAGTGATTGAACGGTACGAAAAGGGACAATTAGGATTGGAAAATGTTTTAAATATGCAAAGATACTCAAATGACAAAAGTGGTCTTGGATATTCAAAATTTGATAAACCAAATTTGAACAAAACTATTTTTGTTAAAGCAAGTAGTCAATCTAATCAAGAAAAGATTATAGTTATGAAAAAGGATGATCTTTATAATAAGAAAATTATTCAAAATAAATCTCATACATATGCTACTAATAGTAGATTTAATCTTACTTGTTCTTATTGTGGTCTTCATGGTCATACACCTAATACATGTCATATTAGAAACATTAGTGTTCCAAGAGGGGATTACATATGGGTAAAGAAAGGTACTAACCATCAAGGACCCAAAGCACATTGGGTACCTAATAAAGTTTGATTTCAATTTTGTAGGTATGCAAACAAGAGACTTCAAACATGTGGTACTTAGATAGTGGCTGCTCCAAACACATGACGGGTGATATAACAAAATTTTCAGCTTTAACACTTGAGTCAAAGGGACATGTAGTATATGGAGACAACAACAAAGGAAAAATTTTAGGCATTGGAAAAGTCGGTACAACACCATCCCCCTCGATTGAAGATGTCTTATATGTTGAAGGTCTAAAACATAATCTCATAAGCATCAGCCAGCTTTGTGACAAAGGATACACGATAGTTTTTAATAAAGATGAGTGCATCATCCAAAATGAAGCTACAAATGAAACTCAGTTTGTCGGTAAGCGTTTCAAAAACATTTTCATACTCAATTTTGAAGATTTATCCTTAAAAATGAAATGTCTTTTGGTAAGCGACAATAATGATGTTTGGCTATGGCATAAGAGATTTGCTCATATTCATATGGATCATTTAAACAAATTGGTCAAGCATGATCTTGTTGTAGGCTTACCAAAAATAAAATTTATAAAGGATAAATTATGTGACGCTAAAAAGTCATTTCAACCTCTAGAACAATACAATTGATACATATGGAATTGTTTGGTCCCATAAAAACCAAAAAGTCTTGGTGGAAACTCATATGGACTAGTTATTGTTGATGATTACTCAAGTTCACTTGGACCATATTCTTGGCAAATAAAAATGAAGCTTTTAAGGCATTTACAAACTACGCCAAGCTAGTCCAAAACCAACAATCTGCCAAAATTATATCAATTAGAAGTGATCATAGAAAGGAATTTCAAAATACTTCATTTGAAGAATTTTGTGAAGAAAATGGCATTTTTCACAATTTTTCTCCACCAAGAACACCACAACAAAATGGGGTCGTTGAGAGAAAGAATAGATCATTGATAGAGCTTGCTAGAACTATGCTAAGCGACTCAAATCTACCAAAATACTTTTGGGCAGATGCTGTAAACACAACATGCTATGTTTCCAACCGGGTAATTATTAGGCCAATTCTTAAGAAAACTCCATATGAACTTTACAAAGGTAGAAAACCCAATATCTCTCACTTCCACATTTTTGGATGTAAGTGTTTTGTGTTAAATAATGGTAAAGACAACCTTGGAAAATTTGATGAAAAAGCTGATGAAGGTATATTTCTCGGTTACTCTTTATCTAGTAAAGCATTTAGAGTCTTTAATAAAAGAACCTTATTAGTTGAAGAATCAATGCATGTAACCTTTGATGAAACTAACCCCATAAAAGAAGAAAATATTATTTCTTGTGATGATGATGATGTTTTTGAAAGCAATGATCCAAGCAAAGAACTTCAACAAGAAAGTGGAGTCAATATTGAAAGGCAAAGTGATGATCTTCCTAAAGAATGGAGAACCCATAGATATCACCCTATTGACAACATCATAGGTGATATAAATAAAGGAGTCACAACAAGGTTAAAATTGCAAGATGCTTGCTTAAACATGGCGTTTGTTTCTCAAATCGAACCCTCCAAAATTGGTGAAGCACTTAAAGATGATCAATGGATACTTGCCATGCAAGAAGAACTCAATCAATTCGAAAGAAGCCAAGTTTGGGAACTTGTTCCTAATCCTGGAAATAAACACATCATTGGTACAAAATGGGTGTTCAAAAATAAACTAGATGAGAATGGCATAGTTGTTCGCAACAAAGCTAGATTGGTTGCTCAAGGATACAATCAAGAGGAAGGGATAGACTTTGACGAAACATTTGCTCCGGTAGCAAGACTAGAAGCCATACGTCTACTATTAGCATATGCTTGCTCCATGAATTTTGAGTTATATCAAATGGACGTGAAAAGTGCATTTCTCAATGGGTACATAAATGAAGAAGTTTATGTCAAGCAGCCCCCTGGATTTGAAGATTCCAAAAATCCCTCACACGTTTACAAATTGAAAAAGGCTCTTTATGGTCTAAAACAAGCTCCAAGAGCTTGGTATGACAGATTAAGCACCTTTTTATGTGAACGAGGATTTGACAAAGGAGAAGTTGATAAAACGTTATTTGTCAAAAGAGAAAATGGTCACACATTATTGGTTCAAATTTATGTTGATGATATAATATTTGGATCAACCAACAAGGACATATGTGAAGAATTCTCTTCAATAATGCAAGGAGAATTCGAAATGTCCATGATGGGAAAATTAAACTATTTTCTTGGACTTCATATCAAGCAACTTGAGCACGGCATCTTCATCAATCAAGCCAAATATTGTAAAGAATTACTAAAGAAATTTGAAATGGACAATTGCAAAGAAAGTACAACTCCAATGGGCTCCAGAACATATGTTGATAAAGATGCATCAGGAATTTCAATCGACATATCCACATATCGAGGTATGATTGGATCATTATTATATCTAACGGCCAGCCGTCCAGATATCATGTTTAGTGTTTGTCTGTGTGCAAGATTTCAGGCAGATCTGAAAGAATCACATCTAGTAGCTGTTAAAAGAATTATGAAGTATCTAAAAGGAACAACAAATGTAGGCCTATGGTATCCCAAGGGTAGCATATGTAGCCTAGTTGGATACTCTGATTCGGATTATGCGGGATGCAAAACAGACCGTAAAAGCACCAGCGGCACGTGCCATGTCTTAGGAAATGCACTTGTTTCATGGTCTTGTAAAAAGCAAGCTTGCGTTGCACTTAGTATTGCTGAAGCTGAATACATTGCAGCATGAAGCTGTTGTGCCCAGATTCTCTGGCTTAAACAGCAATTACATGACTATGGAGTTGATCTCGGATGCATTCCCTTAAGATGTGATAACACAAGCGCAATAAACATCTCAAAGAATCCAATCATGCACTCTAGAACTAAACACATCGATATCCGACATCATTTTCTACGGGATCATGTACTTAAAGGTAATGTTGAGGTAACATTTGTTGATACACACAATTAATTGGCTGATATATTTACAAAACCATTACCTAAAGACTCATTTTATAAAATCCGAAGAGAACTTGGTATTTTGAGTGAAAATGATCTTTAACCATTGCATGATATACATAGTTTGTCATATCTTTTATGTCTTGTTGATTATTGCTTCTTGATATATGAATTTGTGTATTACATGATGCAAATTTTCATAAAAAACTGAGTTTTTAAGCAAAACTGTGCTTATGTAGTCGAATACAAATGTCTGTATTTGAATACAAACATTCCCAGATTTCCTGCATTCGAATACAAAGGATGTGTAGTCGAATACACGTTCCCAGAAAAATGTGTATTCAAATACAAGAAGGTGTAGTCGAATACACCTTCGCGTTTTTGCCCAGATATAAAAGCTGCTTCACATATTTAGGGTTATTTTCTTTGGTATTCGAATACAGCCCCAGTTTCTCCTCTCTTCTCTCCAAAACTCATCCATCCTCCTTCCACTCACTTACCCATTCACCCAACCTAACAAAATCCATTACTCTTTACTTCCTTCTTGTCATTCCTCTTCAAATCTCTCACAACTCTCACATTTTCTCTAAAACCCATTTTCCCCAAAAATACCCTTTCTGACCATGGATGCCCGCAAACGAGGACCACACACCAAACATGCAGCAGTAGTTCCCTCACGAAAACGAACCAGGAATCCTAACATCACAGATCTAAACCCGGCTTCTACACACACCGGAGGAAATTGATCATTTTCGCACATTCTACTCGGACTAGCGACTTATTATCCCAAAGTATGGTACTTTAGACTCTTTCTCTGACTTTAAATTTCCTGCTTTGCTCAAAGCACAACTTGTTGAAGAGTTTATAGGCTACAAAGGTCCAGTTTATCTAGATTTGGTTAGGGTTTTTTATTGCAATCTCATGCAAGAGGGAAAACTGTTAGTCTCTCGGGTTAAGGGTAAAATCATCCGTTTAAATACCAAAACCATTGGAGAAATTCTGAATATCCCTTTTAATGGTGAAATTTTTTTTACAAACCAATTGTGTGAATGGGGTGATATTTCTAAGTATGATGCGTATGTCTCCCTCTGTCGATTTGATCGACGCACCATGGAACAAAAGAGAGCTCAGGCAGGTTCCAAATATGCCCAGCAATGGTATGGTGTGGGAAATCTTACTGTTGATTATCGACTTCTACACTATTTCCTTAGCTACATTCTGGTTCTGAAGGCTGAAAATTACTCCCAAATTTCGGAGTTTGAATTGCAAATTATGAATTTCATGTTTGAAGGTCGTCAACTTAATTGGGCATTTTTTGTGAAATCTATTATGTTTGGCTCTCGCGAGGCAATTTGCTTACCCTATGCAAAGGAAGTTTCACGGATTTTGGAACACTTTGGTGTGGACTTCTCTGATGAAGTTATGTTTACACCCACCAAAGAAAATATGCTGGATTTAGGTGTCTTGCCTAGCATGCGGATAATATGGAATGAAGAGCTTGAAGCATTTGTGCGTAAAGGTGATCATGGTCAACCATCTGATGATGCACCAGAGGACAATGCTGGACCCTCAAACGCGGCTGCTCAAGGAGATGAAAATGGCGAGGAAACTGCATCTGATGATGATTATATCTCCAATCAAATGATCATGACTCGCCTTGATTCTTTCCAAACCTTCTTCCAAACTCAATTCGACAAGTTGACCACCTCTATCGACACTCGCTTCACCAATATTGAAACTACTATTGCTCGCAATCATGAAGCACTATCTCAAGACATTAGTAATTTATCAGACAAACTTGATCATTTCCACATTCCGACAGATTTTGATTAAGTCCTTTAGTTATGTACTAAGTTAACTTTTTGCATTAGGTATTACTGTGATCTTTGTTTTATGAACTCCTTTGTCTTTTTAATTATGGTGTATTCTGTATTGCTCTTTTCGGGACATGTTATGTATTAACTTTTATGATATTCTGACTTAATTTCCATTTATGTTATTCTCCTTGTTACCTTATATGCCGTTTGTGTATGATAATACTCGGAACTTGTATGTCTCTTTTTCTTTTTTTTCTTCTTTTTGATCATGTCAAAAGCGGGAGAAAATTTGGTACTGTTGATGCATTTCAAACCTTGTAGGTACTCAAAAACAATTTTTTTCAAATCATCACATACAACGGGGGAGTATGAACCTATTACGGGGGAGCAATGATTTCAATTTTTTTATAAGTACTTGCATTAGATTTTCATATCATTCTAAAAGTTCTCAAGTACTTGAATTGCTATTGAGTTGTTTATCAATATACCACATCTTAGACTCATTCAAACCTTATTGTATCATTTGTACAAGATAGCTTAATCTAAGATAGTGGTGTGCTATCTTAGAAGTATTGTTAGAAGTTTTGTAGCAAGAATCCCAGGGTGGGAGTTGTACATTTTCTGACAAGTATTGGATTAATCTCTTGTGGTGTGCAAGAGGACTGGACGTACCCTTGGTTATAAGGGGAACCAGGATAAATCTTAAAGTGTTCATTTACTTACTGCAATTTTTATTAAGCTTTGTTCTTAAACTCAGAAAATCCAATTACCATATCACTAAAAACAAGAAACTTTACTAACACCTATAAAGAATAATACATAATTTACATAACTAAACAAATAATAACTAAAAACATAGAGTAGATAAAATAAGGAACATCCAAACTGACGTTGAATACATCACCTAGTTGAACTTTGTTAAGAACATTACAAAGAATGATTCCACTCCACAAACAAAGCCTAAACTCTTCCTTAGAAGTCTCTACGGGTAAATATTTAGCTGCAACAACTCCAACCATTTTTTCTCAACCACCATGCTGCTTCATATCTTCTAAATGTTGCATTTTATATAATTTATTTTTCAGTCTCAAAATAGCTGATACAAAATCCAAATATCTTTTTAATATAATATTGACAAATATCAACCTTCATTAAAATCAATATCATATAGAAAAGGATGATAATTTGAGACATTAATGAAAAAAAACTGAAAACTGATTGTTCCCAGGAAATTACCAGCTTATTCCACCTTTCTAGATTCCAAATCAAGATCTTTGAGGCGAGTACCGTGTTGTTGAAGCACATCTTCAACCACAGAAGCAACTGAAAACGACAATGTTACCAATTCAAGAAAGAAGCATATTGATTCTATAATCTATATCTTTTCCCATTTTCTCTGTACAAACTGGTACTCCAACTCCACTAACACAAATACCTCTTTCTATCTCTATCTATCCGCTTTACAGTATACAATACTCCCCACTATTCTTCCTTGCTTTGGTTCTCTCCTTACGTCATGCTTCGATTCCAAACCTCATTATCAATCTAACCTTTCAGATCCTATAGGGTCTGAACAGAGACATCACTCCACATCTTATATTTATGAACTCTTGTGCTTATAAATAGGCCAACATCGATAAAGGTGGCCCCATCACTATTTGATTCCTTAGAAAAGGCATGTGACCTGTCTGCCGCATTGGGGGTGTAGTTCTCTCAAATAATCAATAATCTATGTTAGGATAACTGTAGCCTGCCATGATCATAAACCCCCCATCATCATCTGTAAGCCCTCCTTCAAATACAAGATTCCCAATATGTTCCTCCATGAACACAAACTTGAGCTGCAAGGACTCTTAAAGCATTAGCTTCTCCTTGCTTGAATAGACAACAAACAGTTTCAACTATCATTTAGGGAGCCCGAAAACTGGCGACCGTGCATAGTTCAATTAGAAAGAAATATAAATTTTTTTATAGTGTATCATCCTCCAACTTTTAAACAACAGGTATTCATGAGAAACAACAGTGTTTTCCCTAAGAATAAGAGAACCTAGTCTACCACCCAAAACTGAATTCCCAACCAAACAACTCCCTCTAGCTTCCAGGACAAAACACTCCCTCTTGTTTATATCAACTATTTTATCACGCGTATTGTAACAAGGCCTTTCAACTTGATTCCTTGGCCCATCTTGATGTAATCTGCCTTAGAACAATAAGTAGGTGAATTGGAGAATTGGTTACAATATGCTTATGTGGAAAATCCGTTAGAAGAGACATTAATGAGCCAAACCCAATACCTAACATAATCTCTCCTAATTAAGGCCTGATCCTAATTCCTAACATACCTACAAACCAAATAGGGTGGAATTCAAACTTTACTTCTTAATTTGTCCAAAACTTATTCTTTAGAAATGTAACATCGCTACCAAAATAGCGATGCCATATTCAAAACGAAATTTTTCTCGTCTTTAATGTTCACGGCAAGGATAGAGATATCTTAAATTAATTTAATCAAAGGTAGGTACTCGTGTGTAAGAATAATTGAGCGATTTATATATATGTTGCGCAAGACTTGAACAAGTGAGCTCCAGCTCCACTGAAAAGGAAGCAATTAACAAATCATGTATTAGCTAACAGGAAAGCCAAGCCAACCAATGTCTAAATCCAAAATAATTACAAGAACATTGTAATTTAACAAAATCATAGTGGCACACAACAAAGTCGGTGCAATCCAAATATGGACGCAATAATGATCTAAAAGTTGTGATGCCTGAAAGTTTAAAAACTCTTTAGACCGATTATGTATATCAATTAATATCAAGGATTACAACACAACGGAGATAATCCGAAATTACCTAACTACCGACTGGCCTATCAAGCAAATCTCTAAAAGTAACTACAAAATCACTTAAAAGTAGTAAAATAGCATAGCTTTAAAAATCATCCCAAATTCCAACATCAAAGTTTTAAATTAATGTCTTTGTAACTGCCACCACAATCGAGGCCAAGTGCATGTTTAAATTGACAGTAAATTTTAAAAGTGACGGTAACACCACATTGTAATTTAACAAAATCATAGTGGCACACAACAAAGTCGGTGCAATCCAAATATGGACGCAATAATGATCTAAAAGTTGTGATGCCTGAAAGTTTAAAAACTCTTTAGACCGATTATGTATATCAATTAATATCAAGGATTACAACACAACGGAGACACTGCGAAATTACCTAACTACCGACTGGCCTATCAAGCAAATTTAAGCTCCACTGAATATCTATTTACCAATTTTATGCTATTTTACTTTTTTCCCAATTCCTTATTGTGTACTTAAGAGAAAATAAATTAAAAATCAGTTAGAAAGTGAGAACAAAAGAAGAGGGTCAAATAATTATTGAACTGAAATTAAAGCATTGTAAATTGAAATTTTAGATTAGCACTCATATCAGCTCAAAATTAGAACAAATTGTAAACCCACAACTTCATTTAGTAAATCGCGAATGAATGACACTTAACAAGCAAGAGTACCAAAATAAAAATTGAAATCACAAAATAAAATGATTTGGATAGAGAATAGAACTTACTTGCTATTGCAAACCGTGAGAAACGAGAGAGATGAAACCTCATTCAACAAATCGCAAAGTAATGACACTTAACAAGTAAGATTACCAAAATAAAAATTGAAATCGCAAACTAAAATGATTCGGAAAGAGAATACAACTTACTTGCTACTGCAAATCGCGAAGTGAAACGAGAGAGATGAAACCTCATTCAACAAATCGCAAAGTAATGACACTTAACAAGTAAGATTACCAAAATAAAAATTGAAATCGCAAACTAAAATGATTCGGAAAGAGAATACAACTTACTTGCTACTGCAAATCGCGAAGTGAAACGAGAGAGATGAATTTAGGGTTGTTTAAAATAAAATTTACGGTTTTTGGGGATTAGGGTTTGTTAAGACAGTAGAGAGAAAAGAGTTTTAGAAATGCAAAGAAAAAGAAAAGGTTTCTAAGTGTTTTTCGAAGGCGATGTGTAGTTGCATTTTCATTGTACAAGACCAAACGGGCAAAACCTACATTTTTTATGCATTTATTTTTTTTATTTATAAAAGAGTATAATAATTTTAAAAACAGTGACACTCTAATTGTAGCTAAAAGTAGCATTAGTGACAGATAAAAAATCATCACAAAATCTGAGTGGCAGAATAGATTTTGTTTTTTTGTAGTGATCATGCAAGAAATAGATTAACACATAAATAAGATTTAGATCAATATAGTTTAGGGTACGAGCAAGGTCAAAGATGAAAGAACATTTGCATAAAGAATTATCAGAGGTTGTGTGATTGAATTAATATCTATGTTTCATCATACAAAAAATATAATTAAGAGAAAACATAAAAAACCAAGAGGTTGAATGATTGAATGATTAATACCTATGTTTCATCAAACAATAATCCTAATCTCAATTATCCTATATATCTACCATTAAATTGTAGTTGGTCTGAATTGATTGATTAAAGCATGCAAAGGTATGTCATCCTGTAAATAAAATAATAAAATAATTTAATTGAAATAAACAACAACCACCTTAGGAGAGAGCTTAATTATTCATTGACTTGTCGAAAGTAATAGAAGTGTTCATCAATCAAGGGAAAATAAACAAAACCCTCAAAGAGTTTGATTTTTTGCACTAAAATTTGAGATGTTTTACTCTAACTCCAAGCACTTTGCAGTTTCCAAAGTGTTTGTCATTTTTTCTCTCTCTAGTTGCACAAAATTCCATAAGTGTACGGACTTGCCAAGTAGTAATACATATTATTATCTTATCCATAGTGATTAATTTAACAACTATCAAACTATTCAAGATTTTATATTATTTAGACTAATTAAAATTATTGTTGATTCACGATAATGAAATCGCAACGATAACATAAAAATTATAATGAGAATTTTAAATTAATGCAAAATAAACATAGGGTCATAGTTTTACTTGTAATATCGATACCTCAAGTTCTAGTTTTATACGAATTCTTATATATTTTCTCAATTATCAATTTCTCTTTAAAACTATTAACAAAGATCCGTCATTCAATGTTATTAATAGTTGAGAGTTAGAAGGAATGTCAAGCAGAGATCAATGTCAAACAAAATTTAAATCAATACAGTTTAGTATACAAGCAAGGTTAAGTATGTAAAGACATTTGCAGATCCTATAACACCCTAAATTTTATAATAAACTATTTGATTAATTAAATAGGATTTTAAATAATTAATTTGATGTTAAAATTATTATAAAATATATATTAATAAATTTTGTGATTAACTTTCGTTATATGGATGTTTTCTATGATGTGCTAGTTTGATATACATTATATTAAATGAGCGATATAAATAATAAAATTTATTTTATTATATTATATATTTTTTTAAAAGCAATAGTATTTTAGTCCAATATTTTGAAGAATAAGCATTTATGTGATTTTACGTGTATATTCGCGCACCCAATTAATATAACATTCTTTTATGCGTTTGACTAATATTAAATGTGTACTTAATTATATTTATTTAATTCAAAATATATTTTATTTTAATTATTTATTTTATAAATTATTATCTTGAGATAGTGATAATATTGTGTTTGATTTTCTTTATTTTTATATATTTATTATGATATTGTGATTATATATATATATATATATATATATATATAGTATGATTTAGTAATTAATATAAAGTGTTGATTTTATATTTATTTATTTTATAATTTTGACTATTCTCTAATGATATATTATTATAACGTGAGTATTTTGAAAAATAAGTATAATTATAGTGATTAATTTGAATATGAGAGTTTGAGTTGGAAAGGTTAATTAATATGTATTTTTTTAAAAGGTTAATTATTTTAATTTCTCTAATTTATCAAGTATTATTTTTGAAATATTAGTAATTAAATTTTGTTAAGAAAAATAACTTTGGAAATTTTTGGTTTTATTAAAAAAAAAAGATTAAATGTGTTTCATGGGATAAGCCAAGTAAAACCTAATTAAAGAATAAAACCAAACCAAAAAATAGAGGAAGAGAAAGATACGACACGACAGCTGCTGCTCCCAAGGGGAATTGGAACAAAATTAGAAGAAAATTGACACCGGTGATCGACAACTGTTCCAGAAAAGTTTCTCTGTTTTTGTCCAAATTCAGTATGTTATTTTACTCAATTAACTAGTCAATTAAACACGATTTTCCATATATTTAACAACCCCAATTTCTCTATAAAATATTTTATTTCTCCGTTTGTAGAATTCGTTATTTTGCATCGTTCTCCTTCACCGTATGTCCGATTTGAGTGAAACCAACGCCAAAACGTCAGTGTGAAAAGTGGCTATATTATCCACTGATTTGTTTTCTGATTCATGGTGATTTTCCTCGACCGAATTTCGAATTTAGTTTTTAGAGTATCTTCTCATAATTTACTTTTAATGTTTACCCATAAATTGTCGAGTTAGATCAATTGATGGACAAAAAGTCAATGAACAAATGTTGTTTGCTCGTGGAATCCTATTCGTGTGTGAAAGCGTCGAAATAAGGTAAGGGGTGAGAGAGCATTTGAATTAATGAGTATAATATATTGTGAGCTGAACGGGAAAACCGTATTTCCCAACGATTCATCCGGGGCTCGCTACGTACGGCAATATCCCTTTGAGTGATAAATTGATTAATGTAAAAATATGATAATTGTGAGATTAAAATATGGAATAGAAATATTTATAACGTGTTAATTGATTTAACTCCGTTGAATGTGTGGTATTTGATTTATTTTTATTAAATGTGAGATATTTGCTATTATTGTGATATTGGATGTCGCATGAATTTTATGTATATGTTTGATTAGACGTGTCTATGTGATGTGATAATAAAAAGTAAATTCATTTTGATAAGTTAATGTAATTATGATGATGTATAATTAATAATAATGATGTTATAAATTTGTGATAAGTGTATGTGATGATGTATGGTTAATGATAGTGATGCTATAAATTTGTGATGAGTTAGTGTGATTGAGAATAGTCACAATGACAAATGATATAAATTGTAAGTAAAGTTAACATTATCCTTTTTTTTTTATCATTGCCATGGAATTGAGATTTTGCAATTTAATACAAAAGTTTAGGAATTGATAAAATTATACAGTAATATAAAAGTTTATTAGTTTGATATATATATATATATATTTTTATTATTATTACATTAATTTTTATTATCTAAAATTTTATTTTAAAGAAATTCAACAAATATATGTTAACAGGGAGCTCCTAATATGATCTCCAATTTATAGGGTCCACCTGTGTTACTCAATCGTTACCAACTATAATAGTTTTTTCTTTCTTTCTTTTTTTAGAATTTAAGAAAAAAATCGGTTATTTTAACTAGGAGGTATTATTAACATTATGCCTTTATATTTAATCCAAAAATCCTAAAAATAAAATAAAAAAATGTTAAAAAAGAAGAAAAAAAATTAAAAACACCAAGCTGAATTTCCCTCCTCACCTTCGGTTGAATTCAGATATTTTTTAATAATTTATCTTTAACCAAAGTTTATTAATTATTTGAGCTATTATTTGATTAAGTGTCCATTCTCTTTTATACATTGAACATTGATATAATTAAAACAAACACCTATTTTATTTTTTTTTAAATTGTAATAAATAAATAAATTCCCGGTAAGAGTTTAGGAGACAAATGTCAAATCTCATCTCAGAAAGTTGTAAAATGACGAATATTTACACTTTGATTAATAATAATTTATCCCTTCTCTTTTTATTTAAATAAATAAAATTATAACAACTAAATTATAAAGGATAAAAAGGGATTTTTTTGTTAAAATAATAAAAGTAAAATTAATTAAAAATAATGATAAATTACAAATTAAAAAGCTAGTTGAGGTAACATATTAAAAAAATGCTTTAAGTTAGTAAAATAATTATAAACTTATAATGATTAACAAATAAATATTTTTTTAATATGATTTAATAAGTTAACTTATTTGTCAGCAGACTCTTAACTTTTATACTTCGGAAATTTCTAAGAACAGACTTATAGTATTTAAAACAAGAGTTGAGATTATAAAGATGGTCCAAATTTTTTACCCCTTAAAAATTTGAAACATAATTTATTCACATTTAAAAAAGAAACAAAATGTAAAATTTTAGCATTAGTCTTAATGTAAGCTAAACAAACCTTAAATCTTAATAAAAACAAAGCGGAGAAGTGTAGGTTTTAATGTTCTGAATTTTTTAAATTAGAAAGTTTCGTTAGTGTTAGTCTTAGTGTAGCTTAAGTAAACGCTGACTCTAAAATAAAAATAAAATAAAATAAAAAATTAGAGACGAAATTTAATTTTAAAGTTTTCACTTTTTAAAACACTAGAATACCAGATTTTTGTAACATTTTAAAAAGTTTGAATTTTTTTTCCACATTTATATAAATGGGGTTAAAAAATTTGAATTTTTTTTCCATATTTATAAAAATGGGGCAGCAGACATATAATTTTGGTTGGTTTTTGGGTATATAATTTTTTTTGAAATCTCCAATTTTAAGTAAATAGAGTCTTAATATCTGAAGTTCACATAATAGATAAATAGAATTTAACAAAAGAAATTATTTTAATTTTAAAACTCAAATTTTCATGAATAATTTATTATGAATTGAAATTAAATGCAACAGAACTAAAAAAATATAAAGAAATTAAATGCAACAGAACTAAAAAAAATTAAATGCATGCGAAAAAGATTTAGTAGTCAACGGTAAAAAAAAAGATTTGATTTTTTCGGTTTTGAAGATTTGATTTGATTATTAACCTTATAAAAACAGAGCCAACACACTCCAAACATATAGTGAATTGAATTGAACATTGTTATTCTTGTTCCATTTTCTTTTGTTTGTTCTCCATACACATAACACAATGAGTTCTTTATCGGTAATGAATTTGGAGAATACTAAACAACCTCGTAAGCGACTTATAATCAAGTTTTCTTCTCAAAAGAATCATTCTCAAGGAGATATTAAGATGGAACATTCCAAGCCAATTGTTACATGTTTCTGGCTTGACGCTAAAGATTCAACAGCTATTATGTCTCAACAAAACAACAACACAACAACCGATTCTGTCAAAGATTCAAAACCCATCTTGTCTAAAGAAGTTGGTGTGCAAGTAATGAAGGATTCTTGTTCCAAGAAGATTATCAATGAAACAAGAAACCCAAGAACCGAAAATTGTTGCTTGAAGACTGATGGCGGTGAGATCATGAATGAAAAGAGAAAGAAGCCGATGCAACATTACAAGAAGATGCAATGTTGGGTGATTTTGAAGAGGATTTTGATTGGAAGAGATAGCTGGCCTCTAAAAGACCCTATTGATCTCAAGTTCTTGAAGGCTTTTCATGACAAGGATAATTTAGAGAACAAGTCTAAATTGAAGACTATGGGTTTGAAGAATATTGAATCTAAATTGCAATTCTATTCAACACCCGATGAATTTGCTACTGACATCAGATTTGTATTCTCTCAAAGAATGTTATTATATCCTCCTAGAAATGAGGTTCATAAAATTGCGTTAAAGTTTAGTGAATATTTTGAAAACAAATGGAAGTCTCTCAAAAAAGATTGGGACCTTGAGGAAAGAAAAATAAACAAGAGAAAAAGGGATGAACATGCTCATGAGATGAAAGACTTCTTCCAAACCAAAAGGTCAAGATAAGATATGCAAGACAACAACCCGTTTCTTTTGCATGTTGCCATCGTCACTTTAGTATTAACACTGCTATGTATATACTAGATATTTTGTCAATTTTCACAACATATTGTTATTGTTCTTATTCTTGTATTTGTGTCCAATTGGCAATACAAAACATATTGTTCTTATTCTTGTATTTCTGTCTAATTGGCAATACAAAACATGATTTTGCTACTTTTCTCTCTTTATTACATGTGTGTTTAAAGTTTAATATCAATTACAATTGTGTTTAATGTTAAATCTTATTTTTTTTTTAAACTTTTCGTTAGAATGATCTAACTTTGTTACAAAATTTAAAATAGTTAGAAGTAACTTAAATTCAATTTTTTTTTCTAAGTATGTTGACTATCGATAACCTGTTGCTTATTTTTTAAAGATAATATTGATGGTTTAAAAATAACATAATTAATGAAATAAATAACATTTTTCATTTATTTATTTTATATTTTATATTAAATTTATTTGTTATACATTGTCTTAGTAAAAAATAATTTCGTGCAGAGCCAATTTAGAAAATTTTACATTATCATCACATCACAATATTTATAGACATGATTTTAGAGCTAGTTATGAAAAAAATCAAACACATCTAATAAATGTGATTGACAGATAACGTAACAACTTTGTACACTAAATATGTATATAATTAAATCCTAGATTCTCGTTATTTTTTGTTGAAATTATTAAAAATAAATATTTTTTTATGGGAATATTATTTTGATATTGAAACATAATTTAAGAACCAATTCAAATGCAGTAATCTTTTCAGAGAAACATTCACTAATTTAAAGACTAAGTCAAATACAAGCGAGCTTCTTTACATAACATTATCTAGTTGAAGAGTTTTACTATTTTTTTTTTCTTTCTTACATTAACAATTATTTTTACAAATAAAATGGTTATTGCCAGCTTTTATAGTTTAAGAAAGATCATTTCATACCAAAAAATATCATTTCATTGTTTATAACCATTATAAAAAAAATTTATATTCGATCGTAATAAATATTCAACATTTGACAATTATGAGCAATAAAAAATCTAAAAAAAAAATATATTTTATTGACATTAATAGAAAATACTCAATTATTTCAATATTTAAACGATAAAATATAATTTTTTTTTAAAAATTCATTTTATTTAAAAACCAAATGTACCCACCCGTACATGTCAAATTGACAATCGGATCTACTGTCAACTTAAAAGAGGCGTTTAACTATGCCTTTGGAACTATCACTAAATGTTTTCGATTTGTATCTAGAATAATGACTGTCACTAAAAACTAAATAAATATAAATAAATATAAATAAAGAATTGATATATTTCTACGGTATTGTCTTTCACTAAAAACTAGATAAATATAAATAAAAAACCTATCTATTTCTATGGTATTATCTGTCACTAAAAACTAAATAAATATAATAAAGAATTGATCTATTCCTACAATATTTGAGGCGTGATTGTGAAAAATAAAAGAACAATAATATCCTCGATATTTTATCTAACTACAAAAAAATATATCTCACCCTTAAACTTTTTTCTAGTTAGAGGCCCCACATGAGTTCCTCCACTCGTTTTTCAAGTTTATCATTCCCTTCTTTATGTGCGTCAATTTTTCTTACAGCCTAAAGCAAATGGAAACAGATATCAACTGAGAGTAGAGAGAAACACAAAAATCATAAATAAATAAAAAATGAGACTGCTTAAATATTAATTGATGAGTCATATAGAAGCAACTTAATTTTTATATATGAGGTTCCTAAGTTTGGAACTTTCTATTTTCAGGTTCCTAAGTTCTTTTCTGGCTACACACCATCTCTATCGGCATTGTGTTAGAATTGAACCTTTCTTCAGCCTCTTATAATATGAGGAAGACTTGTAGCATTGCTAGCGAGCTTGAAATTTTTGAGAGAGAATTTAAACATTGAATGCATATGTCCTTAACAAATGGTCATAATCCTACAAGAGTCAACTATAACCTAAATTGTGATGAAGCTTTAGTCCGTTTCCTAAAATTGAACTCTTTATGGGCAGCGATTGCCCTCAAAGCTGTTTGAAAAAAGTTAAAGAAGAAACTGTTGACCACAGTAACGATCATTAACATTTTAAGAAACTATGAATTGTGGCTTCCTTCCTATGTTTCTGCAATAAAACTTCCCTACTGGACAAGCTATAGACATTGAACTTCATTGATTCAAACATCTATTTAATACTATTTATTATTGAGTAGATTCAATCTGAAAATTTTCATAAAATTTAAAAAATATTTGATACTACAATATGATAGCATACATAGCAGGTTCATCAGTGCCATCAGGGCAATCACAGAAATTATCGTTAAGACGGTCAATGGAGAAGGCTTTTGATCCATCCTTACATTTGATGAGGTGAGAGGTATAATATTAATACAGTGGGTAGAACTAGGGAAGTAAACAAATAAATATTAATAAGAGATGGGGGTATACAATGTGCAGGGTAAATGAATATGCAATTGCAAGCAATGGACCAATTTTAGGGACTTACATATAGAAAATACGTCAAACATACCTTAAGTTAAATGCAATACTTAATTCATAAATTCTAATAATCTTGAAATTCTAACAGTATTAAACATATGATCCTTTACATACTTGTTCCATATCAAATTCTTCAAATGTAGGAATTCTAATTTCCTGAACAGCCACCAGAAAGTTTCTAACGTTTTCAAAATACTGAAATGCTGATAATGACTCTCCAACCTATAAAGAATAATACATAATTTACATAACTAAACAAATAATAACCAAAAACATAGAGTAAATAAAATAAGGAACATCCAAACTGACATTGAATACATCACCTAGTTGAACTTTGTTAAGAACATTACAAAGAATGATCCCACTCCTCAAACAAAGCCTAAACTCTTCCTTATAAGTCTCTACGGGTAAATGTTTAGCTGCAACAACTCCAACCATTTTTCTCAACCACCATGCTGCTTCATATCTTCTAAATGTTTCATTTTATAGAATTTATTTTTCAGTCTCAAAATAGCTGATACAAATTCCAAATATCTTTTTAATATAATATTGACAAATATCAACCTTCATTAAAATCAATATCATATAGAAAAGGATGATAATTTGAGACATTAATGAAAAAAAACTGAAAACTGATTATTCCTAGGAAATTACCAGCTTATTCCACTTTTCTAGATTCCAAATCAAGATATTTGAGGCGAGTACCGTGTTGTTGAAGCACATCTTCAACCACAGAAGCAACTGAAAACGACAATGTTACCAATTCAAGAAAGAAGCATATTGATTCTATAATCTATAACATTTCCCATTTTCTCTGTACAAACTGGTACTCCAACTCCACTAACACAACTACCTCTTTCTATCTCTATCTATCTGCTTTACAGTATACAATACTCCCCATTACTCTTCCTTGCTTTGGTTCTCTCCTTACGTCATGCTTCGACTCCAAACCTCATTAGCAATCTAACCTTTCAGATCCTATGGAGTCTGAACAGAGACATCACTCCACATCTTATATTTATGAACTCTTGTGCTGATAAATAGGCCAACATCGATAAAGGTGGCCCCATCACTATTTGATTCCTTAGAAAAGGCATGCGACCTGTCTGCCGCATTGGGGGTGTAGTTCTCTCAAATAATCAATAATCTATGTTAGGATAACTGTAGCCTGCCATGATCATAAACCCCCCATCATCATCTGTAAGCCCTCCTTCAAATACAAGATTCCCAATATGTTCCTCCATGAACACAAACTTGAGCTGCAAGGACTCTTAAAGCATTAGCTTCTCCTTGCTTGAATAGACAACAAACAGTTTCAACTATAATTTAGGGAGCCCGAAAACTGGCGACCGTGCATAGTTCAATTAGAAAGAAATATAAATTTTTTTATAGTATATCATCCTCCAACCTTTAAACAACAGGTATTCATGAGAAACAACAGTGTTTTCCCTAAGAATAAGAGAGCCTAGTCTACCACCCAAAACTGAATTCCCAACCAAACAACTCCCTCTTATTTATAACAACTATTCTATCATGCGTATTGTAACAAGGCCTTTCAACTTGATTCCTTGGCCCATCTTGATGTAATCTGCCTTAGAACAATAAGTAGGTGAATTGGAGAATTGGTTACAATATGCTTATGTGGAAAATCCGTTAGAAGAGACATTAATGAGCCAAACCCAATACCTAACATAATCTCTCCTAATTAAGGCCTGATCCTAATTCCTAACATACCCACAAACCAAATAGGGTGGAATTCAAACTTTACTTCTTAATTTGTCCAAAACTTATTCTTTAGAAATGTAA
>NC_021162.2:50681506-50682824 GCF_000331145.2 Cicer arietinum | reverse complement strand
GGAGACACTGCGAAATTACCTAACTACCGACTGGCCTATCAAGCAAATTTAAGCTCCACTGAATATCTATTTACCAATTTTATGCTATTTTACTTTTTTCCCAATTCCTTATTGTGTACTTAAGAGAAAATAAATTAAAAATCAGTTAGAAAGTGAGAACAAAAGAAGAGGGTCAAATAATTATTGAACTGAAATTAAAGCATTGTAAATTGAAATTTTAGATTAGCACTCATATCAGCTCAAAATTAGAACAAATCGTAAACCCATAACTTCATTCAGTACATTGCGAATGAATGACACTTAATAAGCAAGAGTACCAAAATAAAAATTGAAATCACAAAATAAAATGATTTGGAAAGAGAATAGAACTTACTTGCTATTGCAAAACGTGAGAAACGACAGAGATGAAACCTCATTCAGCAAATCGCAAAGTAATGACACTTAACAAGTAAGATTACCAAAATAAAAATTGAAATCGCAAACTAAAATGATTCGGAAAGAGAATACAACTTACTTGCTTCTGCAAATCGCGAAGTGAAACGAGAAAGATGAATTTAGGGTTGTTTAAAATAAAATTTAGGGTTTTTGGGGATTAGGGTTTGTTAAGACAGTAGAGAGAAAAGGGTTTTAGAAATGCAAAGAAAAAGAAAAGGTTTCTAAGTGTTTTTCGAAGGCGATGTGTAGTTGCATTTTCATGGTACAAGACCAAACGGGCAAAACCTACATTTTTATGCATTTATTTTTTTATTTATAAAAGAGTATAATAATTTTAAAAACAGTGACACTCTAATTGTAGCTAAAAGTAGCGTTAGTGACATATAAAAAATCATCACAAAATCTGAGTGGCAGAATAGATTTTTTTTTTTGTAGTGATCATTCTAGAAATAGATTAACACAAAAATAAGATTTAGATCAATATAGTTTAGGGTACGAGCAAGGTCAAAGATGAAAGAACATCTGCATAAAGAACTATCAGAGGCTGTGTGATTGAATTAATATCTATGTTTCATCATACAAAAAATATAATTAGGATAAAACATAAAAACCAAGAGGTTGAATGATTGAATGATTAATACCTATTTTATTATATTATATATATTTTTTTAAAAGCAATAGTATTTTAGTGCAATATTTTGAAGAATAAGCATTTATGTGATTTTAGGTGTATATTCGCGCACCAAATTAATATAACATTCTTTTATGCGTTTGACTAATATTAAATGTGTACTTAATTATATTTATTTAATTCTAAATATATTTTATTTTTATTATTTATTTTATAAATTATTATCTTGAGATAGTGATAATATTGTGTTTG
>NC_021162.2:50659224-50681228 GCF_000331145.2 Cicer arietinum | reverse complement strand
TATATATATATATATATATATATATATATATTTAGTATGATTTAGTAATTAATATAAAGTGTTAATTTTATATTTATTTATTTTATAATTTTGACTATTCTCTAATGATATATTATTATAACGTGAGTATTTTGAAAAATAAGTATAATTATAGTGATTAATTTGAATATGAGAGTTTGAGTTGTTAATAATATGTATTTTTTTAAAAGGTTAATTATTTTAATTTCTCTAATTTATCAAGTATTATTTTTGAAATATTAGTAATTAAATTTTGTTAAAAAAAATAACTTTGGTAATTGTTGGTTTTATTAAATAAAAAAAAAAAGATTAAATGTGTTTCATGGGATAAGCCAAGTAAAACCTAATTAAAGAATAAAACCAAACCAAAAAATAGAGGAAGAGAAAGATACGACACATGGCAGCTGCTGCTCCCAAGATGAATTGGAACAAAGTTAGAAGAAAATTGGCACCGGTGATCGACAACTGTTCCAGAAAAGTTTCTCCGTTTTTGTCCAAATTTCAGTATGTTATTTTACTCAATTAACTAGTCAATTAAACACGATTGTCCATATATTTAACAACCCCAATTTCTCTCTAAAATATCTGATTTCTCTGTTTGTCGAATTCGTTATTTTGCATCGTTCTCCTTCACCGTGTGTCCGATTTGAGTGAAACCAACGCCAAAACGACAGTGTGAAAAGTTTTGAATTCCTCGACCGAATTTCGAATTTAGTTTTTAGAGTATCTTCTCATAATTTACTTTTAACGTTTACCCATAAATTGTTGAGTTAGATCGATTGATGGACAAAAAGTCAATGAACAAAGGCTGTTTGCTCGTGGAATCCTATTCGTGTGTGAAAGCGTCGAAATAAGGTAAGGGGTGAAAGAACATTTGAATTAATGAGTATAATATATTGTGAGCTGAACGGGAAAACCGTATTTCCCAACGATTCATCTGGGGCTCGCTACGTACGACAATAGCCCTTTGAGTGATAAATTGATTAATGTAAAAATATGATAATTGTGAGATTAAAATATGGAATATAAATATTTATAACGTGTTGATTGATTTAACTCCGTTGAATGTGTGGTATTTGATATTATTGTGATGTTTGATTTGTTTTTATTAAATGTGAGATATTTGCTATTATTGTGATATTGGATGTCGCATGAATTTTATGTATATGTTTGATTAGACGTGTCTATGTGATGTGATAATAAAAAGTGAATTCATTTTGATAAGTTAATGTAATTATGATGATGTATAATTAATAATAATGATGTTATAAATTTGTGATAAGTGTATGTGATGATGTATGGTTAATGATAGTGATGCTATAAATTTGTGATGAGTTTATGTGATGAGATATTATTTATGATAGGGATGTTGTGAATTTGTGATGAGAATATTGAAGTAACCCCATAGTTGGTGAAATAATTGTGATTCCAATTTGTGTTTGGGATGACAGTCTTAATGGAGTATTATAGACCAACGAGGGGAGAAAATAAATATTGAAAATTTGTAAAGTGAAGATTATTTTGTCATCATATAGGTAGGGCCTGACAAACCTAGTGATTCCGAAGAAGTACAACTGAATGAACCTGATCGTGGCGATCTGCTATCAAGCATTAAGGCAAGATTGTTAGACCTTGGAGGTATTCGGGTGGGGAATTCCTTGGTGACTTGGAGGTAGCACTCCAAATGTCGGGTTGCGTTGAGGGGATCTATGAGGATATGACAAATTTGAATTGTCCGTCCACAGGGATGGTGGCATAATATCAAGCCTTGTTTGATTGATCTGACTCCGAATCTAGCTCCTGCTCACAAATAAATTAACTAACTACAACTTTTTCTTGTACCACTCAATCACTGGGTTATCTTTTTGATAGAGATATAGATATATATTACAATGTTTTTGTTATATTGAATAACTCGGAATTATACCGATAAAATTGTGTATAACTCTACATTGTATAAAATTGTGTATAACTTTATTGTTACAGTGGTGCATAACTTCAAACATATTAAAGATCACTATCTCTTATTAAAATCTCAATATGAGTTGATCATGTTCAATATCAATCAAAGCTCTACCGAGAGCTAAAAGTGATACCTTTTCATCTTCCTCTATATCAAGGATAACAAATTCTACCAAAAAAGGAAAAAAGTATCCACCCTTACCAACACATCCTCCATTATTCTCTAAGCACGCTTGACAGACCAATTCACAAGCTATAAGGATATCATTGGGGATTTGCATTCAATGCCTTCTAAATTTCCCATCATTGATAAAGACATGAGATTTATGTTGACACCTAAATTACAAAGAGCTTTTCCAATAGTTAGTTTATCAATAGTCCAAGGGATAGTGAACCTTTCTTGATATTTTAACTTTGGAGGAAGCTTCCTCTAAATGATAGTATTGCACTCTTTAGTAAATGCAATTGTTTCTTATTCTTTGAATTTTCTATTTTTTGGTCAACAACTCTTTCATGATTTTAACAACTCTTCCATCTTTTCTTGCTTTGGTTAACTTCCTACAACCTCTTTCGTGTTTTTCTTTGGTGGTTTTGAAATAGGTGGTAAAGTCACTTTTCGACATTTTAAACTTATGGTCTTCCAACTCTTATTCTTAAGATTATCAAAAGTATTACTAAAGAAACTCCCGCTAGTTTTTTCTGCTATTTGCTTCGACAACTGCCTAACTTGCATTTCTAAGTTTTTTCAAGGAAGCAGCTTGAACTTGTTTACCTCCTCTTGCTTCTTCCATGATGATTCAACTACCTACATAAATTTATTGAGAGTTTCCTCCAATGATAGTCCTTTCTTTTGTCATTGAGCTTGTTGATTGGAACATTATCCATCATTTTAAAACACATGAGCATTGATTTTGAAGGAATTAACAAAACATGTCATTGCTATACTCAAACAAAATTTTGTTATTTTGAATGTATAGCTTATCCAGCTTTCTTTTCATGGTAAAATGGGTATCACATTAATACAAATAGTGTTCAAGTTACTAACTAATGTAAATTAAAGGGTAACTTAGTAAGTTTCGTTTAATTTTCTTTTTTTAATTTGCAAGACCCTTTTTCCTTTAAGATAAGACTTCTCTCTATCAATTTTACAGATTTATGATATTTTAAATTTTATTACGATTTTAGTAAAAAAAAAAACTCAGTTACATTTTGATTATATTGAACCTATGATGTGTTAAATATATTTTGTGTTATATATGAATATTGAGAATATGGATGTTCATTAAGTACATGATTTACGTGGAATAAGAACATTAGAAGATACTTATTAATGTATATGTTAATGTACATATTATTGTGGATATTGATATCTTTGTAAATCTTCTTAATATAGACCTTATAAAGTGAGGGTTCAAAGTACTTGAGCGATATACACAAGAGTAGAATGATACTTTCTTTTATTTCTAATTTTTTCTTGTCTCTCAAGGTCCCTAAAATTTAACGTTTCTATAATTTCTTATATTTTATTTTACTCTTATTTTGATTAATTTTATAATACGTTATTAGCACGAAACTCTACCATAAGAGTAATCATAAATAATCAATTTAGAGATTTTGTTCTAAGAATATTTCTTCTTACTATTTCTTCTAAATTTTCTAAAAAAAATATTTCTTATTATATTCTTTTCATGATCATATTTCTTGAATATTTTATTTCTTTTATTTCATATCAATATTTTTTGTTTTCATATAAATTGTGTTAGAAGATTTTTTTTGGCTTATATAGTTGTCTTCTAGAATTTAACATTAAAGCATATCTTTGACGGATTGCAAAAGAGTGATTTTCTTGGATCATCATATATGATGATTTGTTTTATAGTTCCTACAGAATTAAAAGTTTAATTATCAAAATTATGTGAAGGATTGCAAAGATAATTTATGATATAGTTCATGAAGAACTAAACAGTTGATATTAAATCATATATGAGGAAGTGCTCGAAAAATGAATTGTTCTTGATCACTTTTTATGAATATCTTTTGTGATACAATTCTTGAAGAACTAAAAATTTAATATTCAATTATCCCTATTGAATTGTCGAAATTGGGAATTTTGGTATATGGTTCTTGAAGAACTAATAATTTAATACCATGCATCATTTTAGGAATAAAAAAGGTGTTATTTTATTTCGATATTGTTAATGAAGATTTGTGATTGAGTTCTTGAAGAAATAAAATATTAGACCACAAATTATTTATAGAAAACAAAATTGGAATAAAGGAATTAAAGAAAAAAATAATACATCAAAATAGATTTTATACGCCAAGACATCTCTTAAATGTCAGTGATGGTACGAAATATTATATGATTACAACTATATTATATTTCTCACCTCATCTTTAGACGGTCAAATAGTGTAGTACATACCTCTCTAAGTGTAGCAAATAACTCTAAGTTTCCTCGATGAAGAATAATAAATACCTAATGTATACACATCTCATATATTTTGTTTCTACAATAGTTCAATTTCATCTAACAGAGTATTTCATAGTATCATCACTATGAAGAAAAAAAAACACGTTTTAATGAAAAAAATAGCTCATTTTTAATCAAATATATAAAATATTTTATAATTATTTTTTAAAGTATTTATATTTCATTTTTTATATACAATTTTATTAAAATAGTCCCACAAACTAGGATGATGTCATTTCACTATTAATTTTCCTATATAGGTTTTTTTTACGCATCTATACTATTCTACTCTTTCAAACAATATCTCTTAGTGGATGATCAATCTCTCTACAATCAGTGTTTTATTAAAAAAAAAATTAAAACTCCAATATTTACTTTGCCGATATATTTTGTTTATTAACTCTTTTTATTCCATTGCACTGTTGTGTTTCTTGTCATTTTTAATTCTACTTTTTACTTTGTATTCTCTATTTTGTGATTTCATTAGAATATGCCAACTTAGATAAATTTCACGCTCAATCAATTTTAAATTATAATTACATTACAACACGAGTAAAACAAAAGAGCACGACTAATCAAATTTTATGGTAGATAATTATATATATTAATATTTTTATTAAAATAGATTTAAGACTTTTAAAAAATTATTATTTTTTATTTTATGTATCCTAACCACACATTTGATAGAGAAATTTATTTTTTGGCTGAACATTTGAGAGAGCGGTGAATGTTTAGCAATTAGTATTTCTTTTAAAAATAATATAGTAATTAGAAAGATATAAATTTTAACAGATTAATTGAAGACGAACAACAAATTGCCATACTTTACAAAGATGTTGAATTCAGCGTAACATATTGCACAAATTTCAACCCATATTTATCTCATCTAAATTGTTTATTAGTGCACTTTTGTAACTCCAAATAAATGCATTCAAGCGAGAAAAACAGGAACACGACCAGACATCTGCAAAAATTACAAATAAAAACATTAGACAAAAAGGTGAGTGAGGGACATATGAGATGGAAACTTTTGATGTGTTTGTTGAGAATTATGATTGAGCCCAAGAAAAAAAAATTGAAATGATTATATGAATAATTGTTATATAATAAGTTGTGTTGCACTTTTATACTCTTCAACGTAACTAACCTAACAAATTCTACTTAAACGTAAGTTTCTTGCAACAGCCTCTAATAGGGTTGGTTCAAACTTCTTTTGAAAATAGTTGCGTACACAAGATTACATCTGACAATGAGCTAATGTGATCATCATCAATATGCATTGCAAAACTATGAAGATCAATTAATTATAAGAAATACAATATACTAACATAGTAGTAGTCTCCATGAAGCACAAATAATGCATTATCACTATCAAGTGTCAACAACCTTTTGTTGAGTGCAGAATATTTTCGACATTGATATTTATATATAATAGTTTTCTATCGGATATTACTATTACCATTTATTAATTACAATTTAAAATTTAGATTTAATAAAAAAATATATCAATTTTCATCGCATATTTGTATTTTAGTTGGTTTTTTGGTATATAATTTTTTATTTTATAATCTCTGACTTTAAGTAAATAGAGTCTTAATATCTGAAGTTCACGTAATAGATAAATAGAATTTAACAAAAGAAATTATTTTAATTTTAAAACTCAAATTTTCATGAATAATTTATTATGAATTGAAATTAAATGCAACAGAACTAAAAAAATATAAAGAAATTAAATGCAACGGAACTAAAAAAAATTAAATGCATGTGAAAAAGATTTAGTAGTCAACGGTAAAAAAAAAGATTTGATTTTTTCGGTTTTGAAGATTAGATTTGATTATTAACCTTATAAAAACAGAGCCAACACACTCCAATTGAATTGAACATTGTTATTCTTGTTCCATTTTCTTTTGTTTGTTCTCACAACACAATGACTTCTTTATCGGTAATGAATTTGGAGAATACTAAACAACCTCGTAAGCGACTTATAATCAAGTTTTCTTCTCAAAAGAATCATTCTCAAGGAGATATTAAGATGGAACATTCCAAGCCAATTGTTACATGTTTCTGGCTTGACGCTAAAGATTCAACAGCTATTATGTCTCAACAAAACAACAACACAACAACCGATTCTGTCAAAGATTCAAAACCCATCTTGTCTAAAGAAGTTGGTGTGCAAGTAATGAAGGATTCTTGTTCCAAGAAGATTATCAATGAAACAAGAAACCCAAGAACCGAAAATTGTTGCTTGAAGACTGATGGCGGTGAGATCATGAATGAAAATAGAAAGAAGCCGATGCAACATTACAAGAAGATGCAATGTTGGGTGATTTTGAAGAGGATTTTGATTGGAAGAGATAGCTGGCCTCTAAAAGACCCTATTGATCTCAAGTTCTTGAAGGCTTTTCATGACAAGGATAATTTAGAGAACAAGTCTAAATTGAAGACTATGGGTTTGAAGAATATTGAATCTAAATTGCAATTCTATTCAACACCCGATGAATTTGCTACTGACATCAGATTTGTATTCTCTCAAAGAATGTTATTATATCCTCCTAGAAATGAGGTTCATAAAATTGCGTTAAAGTTTAGTGAATATTTTGAAAACAAATGGAAGTCTCTCAAAAAAGATTGGGACCTTGAGGAAAGAAAAATAAACAAGAGAAAAAGGGATGAACATGCTCATGAGATGAAAGACTTCTTCCAAACCAAAAGGTCAAGATAAGATATGCAAGACAACAACCCGTTTCTTTTGCATGTTGCCATCGTCACTTTAGTATTAACACTGCTATGTATATACTAGATATTTTGTCAATTTTCACAACATACTGTTATTGTTCTTATTCTTGTATTTGTGTCCAATTGACAATACCAAACATGATTTTGCTACTGTTCTCTCTTTATTACATGTGTGTTTAAAGTTTAATATCAATTACAATTGTGTTTAATGTTAAATCTTTTTTTTTTAAACTTTTCGTTAGAATGATCTAACTTTGTTACAAAATTTAAAATAGTTATGAGTAACTTAAATTCAATTTTTTTTCTATGTTGACTATCGATAACCTGTTGCATATTTTTTAAAGTTAATATTGATGGTTTAAAAATAACATAATTAATGAAATAAATAACATTTTTCATTTATTTATTTTATATTTTATATTAAATTTATTTGTTATACATTGTCTTAGTAAAAAATAATTTCATGCAGAGCCAATTTAGAAAATTTTACATTATCATCACATCACAATATTTATAGACATGATTTTAGAGCTAGTTATGAAAAAAATCAAAGACACCTAATAAATGTGATTGACAGATAACGTAACAAATTTTTACACTAAATATGTATATAATTAAATCCTAGATTCTCGTTATTTTTTGTTGAAATTATTAAAAATAAATATTTTTTTATGGGAATATTATTTTGATATTGAAATATAATTTAAGAACCAATTCAAATGCAGTAATCTTTTCAGAGAAACATTCACTAATTTAAAGACTAAGTCAAATACAAGCGAGCTTCTTTACATAACATTCTCTAGTTGAAGAGTTTTACTATATTTTTGTTCTTTCTTACATTAACAATTATTTTTACAAATAAAATGGTTATTGCCAACTTTTATAGTTTAAGAAAGATCATTTCATACCAAAAAATATCATTTCATTGTTTATAACCATTATAAAAAAAATTTATATTCGATCGTAAAAAATATTCAACATTTGACAATTATGAGCAATAAAAAATCTAAAAAAAAAATTATTTTATTGACATTAATAGAAAATACTCAATTATTTCAATATTTAAACGATAAAATATAATTTTTTTTAAAAAATTCATTTTATTTAAAAACCAAATGTACCCACCCTACATGTCAAATTGACACTCGGATCTACTGTCAACTTAAAAGGGGCGTTTAACTATGCCTTTGGAACTATCACTAAATGTTTTCGATTTGTATCTAGAATAATGACTGTCACTAAAAACTAAATAAATATAAATAAATATAAATAAAGAATTGATATATTTCTACGGTATTGTCTTTCACTAAAAACTAGATAAATATAAATAAAAAACCTATCTATTTCTATGGTATTATCTGTCACTAAAAACTAAATAAATATAATAAAGAATTGATCTATTCCTACAATATTTGAGGCGTGATTGTGAAAAATAAAAGAACAATAATATCCTCGATATTTTATCTAACTACAAAAAAATATATCTCACCCTTAAACTTTTTTCTAGTTGGAGGCCCCACATGAGTTCCTCCACAAAAATCATAAATAAATAAAAATTGAGACTACTTAAATATTAATTGATGAGTCATATAGAAGCAACTTAATTTTTATATATGAGGTTCCTAAGTTTGGAACTTTCCATTTTCAGGTTCCTAAGTTCTTTTCTGGCTACACACCCTCTCTATCGGCATTGTGTCAGAATTGAACCTTTCTTCAGCCTCTTATAATATGAGGAAGACTAGTAGCGTCGCTAGCGAGCTTGAAATTTTTGAGAGAGAATTTAAATATTGAATGCATATGTCCTTATCAAATGGTCCTAATCCTACAAGAGTCAGCTATAACCTAAATTGCGATGAAGCTTTAGTCCGTTTCCTAAAATTGAACTCCTTATGGGCAGCGATTGCCCTCAAAGCTGATTGAAAAAAGTTAAAGAAGAAACTGTTGACCACAAGAACGATCATTAAAATGTGAAGAAACTATGAATTTGGCTTCCTTCCTATGTTTCTGCAATAAAACTTCCTTACTGGACAAGCTGTAGACATTAAACTTCATTGATTCAACCATCTATTTAATACTATTTATTATTGAGTAGATTCAATCTGAAAATTTTCATAAAATTTAAAAAATATTTGATAGTACAATATGACAGCATACATAGCAGGTTCATCAATGCCATCAGGGCAATCACAAAAATTATCGTTAAGACGGTCAATGGAGAAGGCTTTTGATCCATCCTTACATTTGATGAGGTGAGAGGTATAATATTAATACAATGGGTCGAACCAGGGAAGTAAACAAATAAGTATTAATAAGAGATGGGGGTATACAATGTGCAGGGTAAATGAATATGCAATTGCAAGCAATGGACCAATTTTAGGGACTTACATATAGAAAACACGTCAAACATACCTTAAGTTAAATGCAATACTTATCATAAATTCTAATAATCTTGAAATTCTAACAGTATTAAACATATGATCCTTTACATACTTGTTCCATATCAAATTCTTCAAATGTAGGAATTCTAATTTCCTGAACAGCCACCAGAAAGTTTCTAACGTTTTCAAAATACTGAAATGCTGATAATGACTCTCCAACCTATAAAGAATAATACATAATTTACATAACTAAACAAATAATAACCAAAAACATAGAGTAAATAAAATAAGGAACATCCAAATTGACGTTGAATACATCACCTAGTTGAACTTTGTTAAGAACATTACAAAGAATGATCTCACTCCTCAAACAAAGCCTAAACTCTTCCTTAGAAGTCTCTACGGGTAAATATTTAGCTGCAACAACTCCAACCATTTTTCTCAACCACCATGCTGCTTCATATCTTCTAAATGTTGCATTTTAAAGAATTTATTTTTCAGTCTCAAAATAGATGATACAAAATCCAAATATCTTTTTAATATAATATTGACAAATATCAACCTTCATTAAAATCAATATCATATAGAAAAGGATGATAATTTGAGACATTAATGAAGAAAAAAAACTGAAAACTGATTATTCCCAGGAAATTACCAGCTTATTCCACTATTGTGTTTCTTGTCATTTTTAATTCGACTTTTTACTTTGTATTCCCTATTTTGTGTTTTCATTAGAATATGCCAACTTAGATCAATTTCATGCTCAATCAATTTAAAATTATAATTACATTACAACATGAGTAAAAAAAAAGAGCACGACTACTCAAATTTTACGGTAGATAATTATATATATTAATATTTTTTTTAAAACAGATTTAAGTCTTTTATCACTAAAAATAATTAATGGGCTTTGTTTGTAAGATGGTCTTCACTATGGGTTTATTTTAAAAAAAAAATTATTTTATTTTATGCATCCTAACCACACATTTGAACATTTGAGAGAATGGTGAATGTTTAGCAATTAATATTTTTTTTTAAATAATATAGTAATTAGAAAGATATAAATTTTAATAGATTAATATTTAATAGAAGACGAACAACAAATTGTCATACTCTACAAAGATGTTGAATTCAACGTAATATATTGCACAAATTTCAATCCATATTCATCTCGTCTAAATTGTTTAATAGTGCACTTTTGTAACTCCAAGAAATGCATTCAAGAAGGAAAAACAGGAACACGACCAGACATCTGCAAAAATTACAAATAAAAAACATTAGACAAAAGGGTGAGTGAGGGACATATGAGATGAAAACTTTTGATGTGTTTGTTGAGAATTATGATTGAGCCCAAGAAAAAAAAATTGAAATGATTATATGAAGAATTGTTATATAATAAGTTGTGTTGCACTTTTATACTCTTTAACGTAACTAACCTAACAAATTTTACTTAATCGTAAGTTTCTTGCAACAGCCTCTAATAGGGTTGGTTCAAACTTCTTTTGAAAATAGTTGCGTACACAAGATTTCATCTGGCAACGAGCTAATGCGATCATCATCCTTATGCATTGCAAAACTATGAAGATCAATTAATTATAAGAAATACAATATACTAACATAGTAGTAGTCTCCATGAAGCACAAATAATGCATTATCACTATCAAGTGTCAACAACCTTTTGTTGAGTGCAGAATATTTTCGACATTGATATTTATATATAACAATTTTTTATCATATATTACTATTACCATTTATTAATTACAATTTAAAATTTAGATTTAATAAAAAAAATATATCAATTTTCATCGCATATTTTAATTTTATTTTTTCTCTTCTTTTTATTTTGATTTCTTCACTACACATAAATTTATTTGTTGAAAATCAATAATATTCTTATCAATAACCTATCTTATTAGAGAGCTCAAGTTTGTAACTAATATTACAAAAAAAAAAAAAAAAAGAGAGAGAGAGAGACAGAATAGAGTTTGTTACTATAAATTAGATAGTCAACTCTATCTTATTATTATGTGTTTTTTAGAATAGTCAAAATGACAAATCATATAAGTTATAAGTAAATTTTAACATTATCCTTTTTTATCATCGTCATGGATTTGAGATTTTGCAATTTAATACAAAAGTTTAGGAATTGATAAATTTATACAATAATATAAAAATTTATTAGTTTGATATATATATATTTTTTATTATCTAAAATTTCATTTTAAAGAAATTCAACATATATATGTTAACAGGGAGCTCCTAATATAATCTCCAATTTATAAGGTCCACCTGTGTTACTCAATTGTTACCAACTATAATAGTTTTTCCTTTCTTTCTTTTTTTAGAATTTGTGGAGAAAAAATTCTGTTATTTTAACTAGGAGGTATTATTAACATTATGCCGTTATATTTAATCCAAAATTCCTAAAAATAAAATAAAAAATGTTAGAAAAAAAAATTAAAAAAACACCACATTTTCATTCTTCAACTCTTCTTCATCATGTTCTCCCATCAAACTTTAGCCGCAAGCTGCACTTCCCTCCTCACCTTCGGTTGTTGAGAAATCGATAAAATATTAACTATATAAATAAAACTTACTTAAGATTTGAATTCAGATATTCTTGAATAATATATCTTTAACTGAAGTTTATTAATTACTTGAGCTATTACTTGATTAAGTGTCCATTCTCTTTAATACATTGAACATTAATATAATTATAACATACATCTGTTTTATTTTTTAAAATTATAATAAATAAATAAATTTCCAATGTAGTAAGAGTTTAGGAGACAAATGTCAAATCTCATCTTAGAAAGTTGTAAAATAACCAATATTTAATAATAATTTATCCCTTCTCATTTTTTTAAATAAATAAAATTATAACAACTAAATTATAAAGGATAAAAAGGGATTTTTTGTTAAAATAATAAGAGTAAAATTAATTAAAAAATATGATAAACTACAAATTAAAAATCTAGTTGAGGTAACATATTAAAAAATGCTTTAAGTTAGTAAAATAATTATAAACTTATAATGATTAACAAATACATATTTTTTTTAATGGGTTAATAAGTTAACTTATTTGTCAGCAAACTCTTAACTTTTATACTTCGGTAACCATACAAATTTGTAAGAACAGACTTATAGTATTTAAAACAAGAGTTGAGATTATAAAGATGGTCCAAATTTTTTACTCCTTAAAAATTTGAAACAGAATTTATTCACATTTAAAAAAGAAACAAAATGTAAAATGTTAGCATTAGTCTTAATGTAAGCTAAACTAACCTTAAATCTTAATAAAAACAAAACAGAGAAGTGTAGGTTTTAATGTTCTGAATTTTTTACATTAGAAAGTTTAATAACATCAATTTTTCAAATTTAAACAACTGTTAGTGTTAGCATATATTTAGAACTTACACTTGAACATTTGGTTAGTCACAATGACTTTTTTCAATCTTCTCAACTCCAACTCTGATCCGTCAAGTTTTTGAGGAAAGGGAAGCCTCTACCAGACTTAGTTTATAAGTTCTAACAAGTCTTCTCAACTTTCCTCTTAGTGTCGTCTAGCCGTTGAGGAACAAAATCAGTCACTATAGGACTTGGTTACAAAAAAGGAGTGTTTGTGAGTTTCACAATTTTCTCTCTTACTAGAGGATGTTTATAGAAAAATCTCTCATATTTTTATTACTCAACCACTTTGATAAATTTCTAACTCAATGTTTTTGCTTGCTGTTTTGTGATCGGTTGTATTATTTGAATTTAGAATCAGGTTCTATTTATAGATGCATTTGCAGCATTGCCTTTGTCCTACAAAGTATGGTTAAATGTCCTTTAAGGAATTGTTGTGTCTCTTTTAAGGAATGGTCGTGTGTTCTTCATGGTATGGTTTGTTTGTCCTTCAACATGGTGCTTCATTGTCTTCAAAAAATACATATGTGGTGTTCAACCCTAGCTGTTAAACATCAAATTGAAACTTAGAATTTTTCTAAGTGTTTTTGAAATTGTGTTTTAGATGAAATAGAATGTGTTGGATCGAGAAGTACGAACACCAGAGGCATGGCTTCTTGACCAGAAACAAAAACACCAGAATGACTTGATTAGAGGCATGACATGGCTTCATGATTATTGGTCCAAAGGCAGGAAGTAACCAGAGGCATAATTAATCGACCAGAAGCAATAACTAGAGGCAAGTTTACTAGACCAGAGACAATAATAAAAACAAAAGTAAATGATTAGAGGTTGACTATTAGAGTCACTAACTATGTCAGAACATTTACTTTTACTAGAGACATTGACTTTTTCCAACGTTAACTTTTGAATGGGCATTGGCATTTGTTATAACATTGACTTTTCTGGGTATTGACTTGTGCCCCTAACGTTGACTTCCATTATAGGCATCTTATACGAGGTAAGAAAGTTAGATGCTTACTTCATCTCTAGAAGCAAATTATTAGAGGTAACTGGTCAGAGATAGTTTTGAACAGAAGCTTGGTTGCTTCACTAGAGGCAGACTTTCCAAAAGTTTGTTTTGATTCATTAGAAGCAAACTTCAACAGATACACTGAATCAAAGTCAAATGCAGTCTTGGCAAACCTTCTTGTACCACCAGAGACAATCTAATGTTTTGTATCATCAAAGGCAGTATTTTAGAGACGTTTTTTCTTTAATTTTGAATGTAGAATTTTCATGACTTTTTGACCAATTCATTAAAGGATATATCATGATATCCTATAATGTTTTTGTGGTCTTGGAACTGCACACTTAAATAAAACATTAGTGCCTAAAATTGATCCCACAAACTGATTTTGTTATCATGCAAATAAGTAAGATCTTTTGTACTTGACTAATGTATTAATATTGTTGTATGAGTCTATATTGCTTGTTTAAAAAAATAGGACTAAGTAAATTATTATTAATAAAGTAAACTCGTACTTCCTTAGATGCGTTCAACTATAACACACACTCGTCAACACCTTCTTCAAAGCTCTCTTCCACTTTAGTTATAGCATTAAATGTAAAATTCTCAAATGAACGAGAAGGTGAACCATATCGAAAATATTATTCAACTGAATTTTTAATACTATCGACTCTAAAACATTTCCCTAATTTATTGTTACAATGGTGCATAACTTCAGGCATATTAAAGATCAATATCTCTTATTAAAATCTCAATATGAGTTGATCATGTTCAATATCAATCAAAGCTCTACTGAGAGCTAAAAGTGGCATTTTCAGGATGAGTGATACCTTTTATCTTCCTCTATATCAAGGATAGCAAATCCTACCAAAAAAACAAGAAATTATCCACTTTTACCAACACATCCTCCATTATTCTCTAAGCACGCTTGATAGACCAGTTCACAAGCTATAAGGATATCCTTGTGGGTTTGCATTCAATGCCTTCTAAATTTCTCATCATTGATAAAGACATGAGATTTAAGTTGACACCTAAATCACAAAGAGCTTTTCCAATAGTTAGTTTATCAATAGTCCAAGGGATACTAAACCTTCCTTGATCTTTTAACTTTGGAGGAAGCTTCCTCAAAATGATAGTATTGCACTCTTCAGTAAATGCAATTGTTTCTTCTTCTTTGAATTTTCTTCTTTTTGGTCAACAACTCTTTCATGATTTTAGCATAAGTATGTATTTGCTCCAATGCCTCAACAAAAGGAATATTTATTTGCAATTGAGAAAAAATCTCCAGGAACTTTGCAAATTGTTCATCACTTTCTTTCTCTTCACTTGAGGGTATGGTAACTTCACATAAGAGGTGGTGATTTCTTCAAAATGAAACTTTCATCGATTAACATGGACTTATACGCATCCTTCTTGACCTTTGTACCCTCAATTTAAGCTTCTTTCCATCTTTTCTTGCTATGGTTAACTTCCTACAACCTCTTTCGTTTTTTTTCTTTGGTGGTTTTGGAATAGGTGGTCAAGTCACTTTTCGACCATTCAAACTTATGGTCTTCCAAATCTTAAGATTATCAAAAGTATTACCAAAGAAACTCCCGCTAGTTTTTTCTACTATTTGCTTCGACAACTGCCTAACTTGCATTTCTAAGATGTTTCAAGGAAGCAGCTTGACTCTTGTTTACCTCCTCTTGCTTCTTCCATGATGATTCAACTACCTACATAAATTTATTGAGAGTTTCCTCCAATGATAGTCCTTTCTTTTGTCATTGAGCTTGTTGATTGGAACATTATCCATCATTTTAAAACACATGAGCATTGATTTTGAAGGAATAAACAAAACATGTCATTGCTATACTCCAACAAAATTTTGTTATTTTGAATGTATAGCTTATCCAGCTTTCTTTTCATGGTACAATGGATATCACATTGATAAAAATAGTGTTCAAGTTACTAACTAATTTAAATTAAAGGGTAATTTAGTAAGTTTCGTTTAATATATATTTTTTTTAATTTACAAGACCCTTTTTCCTTTAAGATAAGACTTTACAGGTTTATGATATTTTAAACTTTATTACGATTTTAGAAAGAAAAAGAAAAAACTCAGTTACGTTTTGATTATATTGAAAATATGATGGTGTTAAATATACTTTGTGTTATATATGAATATTGTGAATATGGATGTTCATTGAGTACATGATTTACGTGGAATAAGAATATTAGAAGATACTTATTAATGTATATGTTAATGCAATAATATTGATATCTTTGTAAATCTTCTTAATATAGACCTTATGAAATGAGGGTTCAAAGTAATTGAGGGATATACACAAGAGTATAATGATAATTTTTTTTATTTCTAATAAAAGTGTTATTTTATTAGGATATTGTTTATGAAGATTTGTTAGAAGACACTCTAAAAATTAAATTTCCAAAATCCGTCAAGGAAACTTACCATAAATCAGAAAACTAATCAGTTGATAATATAGCCATTTTTCACACGATCGTTTTGGCGTTGGTTTCACTCACATCGGACTTACGGTGAAGAAGAACGGTGCAAAATAATGAATTCTACAAACGGAGAAGTCGGGTATTTTAGACAGAAATTGGGGTTGTTAAAAATCTGGAAAATTGTGTCTAATTGACTAGCTAATTGGATGAAACAACATACTGAAATTTTTGGGTAAAAACAGATAAAGTTTTCTTGGACAGTTATCGATCACATATGCTAATTTTCTATTTTTTCCTCCAAGTGCGGCTGGTTCTTCATCTTTCCAAATGTAGCATTGTGTGGCTGCTCTTCAGCTTTTATATTTGGGTTATATTTTACCTTTTATATATATGTTAGTTATTATTAATCTAACTCATTTAACCCCATTTTATTATTATTATTATTATTACTATTATAATTTTTATTTGCTAAAATAAAATTATTAATTATTTAATCTCTTTTTTAATATTCCTCCAATTTTCCAATTATTACTAATAATTTATAAATTAGAGTAATTAAAATAATCAATATAAAAAACATATTACTAATAATTAAAACTCTCACATTCAAAATAATCTCTACAATTATACTTATTTTTTAAAATACTCACATTATAATAATACCATCATTATAGAAAATAGTCAAAATTATAAAATAAATAAATATAACATCAATATTTTATATTAATTACTAAATCATAATAAATATATATAAAATCACAATGTCATAACAAGTATATAGAAATAAACGGAAATCAAACACAATATCATCAATTTTATCTCAAGATAATTATTTATAAAAAATTAATTAAAAATAGAAAATAGTTATAAATAATTGAAATATACTACGTGCATACTTAACATCAGTCAAGGGCACATAAAAGTATTACATTAATTGGATACACGTATATACACGTAAAATCGCATAAAATCTTTTTCTTTAAAATACATATTACACTAAAATACTATTATTTTTTAAAAAATGTATTAAATAATAAAGTATAATATTTATTATTTATATTGCTCATGTAATCTAGTATTTATAAAACTAGCACATCATAGAAAGCATCCATATAACGAAAATTAGCCACAAATTTATCAACATATATTCTAAAATAATATTAATCATCAAATTAATTATTTAAAATTCTATCTTAATAAAAATAGTTTATTATAAAATTTGGGGTGTTACAAGGGTGAGTGAGGGACATATGAGATGGAAACTTTTGATGTGTTTGTTGAGAATCATGATTGAGCCCAAGAAAAAGAAAAATAAAATTTGAAATAATTATACGAAGAACTGTTATATGATAAGAATGTGTTGCACTTTTATACTCTTTAACGTAACTAACCTAACAAATTCAATTTAATCGTAAGTTTCTTGCAAACAGCCTCTAACAGAGTTGGTTCAAACTTCTTTTGAAAATAGTTGCCTACACAAGATTTCATCTGGCAACGAGCTAATTTGATCATCATCAATCTGCATTTTAAAACTATGAAGATCAATTAATTATAAGAAATGCAATATACTAACATAGTAGTAGTCTCCATGAAGCACAAATAATGCATTATCACTGTCAAGTGTCAACAACCTTTTGCTGAGTGGAGAATATTTTCGACATTGATATTTATATATAGCAATTTCCTATTAGATATTACTATTACTATTTATTAGTTACAATTCAAAATTAAGATTTAATAAAAAAAACATATGAATTTTGATCGCATGTTTTAATTTTATTTTCCCTTTGTTTTTCTACACTACACATAAATTTATTTGTTGAAAATCGATAATGTTCTTATCAATAACCTATCTTATTAGGGAGCTCGAGTTTGTTACTATTATTGCAAAAAAAAAAAAAATAGTTATTTTACTATAAATTAGATAGTAAACTATATCTTATTATGTGTTTGAGAATAGTCACAATGACATATGATATAAATTATAAGTAAATGTTAACATTATTCTTTTTTATCATCGCCTAGGAATTGAGATTTTGCAATTTAATACAAAAGTTTAGGAATTAATAAAATTACACAGTAATATAAAAACTTATTAGTCTGATATATATTTTTTTTATTACTACTAAATTAATTTTTATTATCAAAAATTTCATTTTAAAGAAATTCAACATATATATGTTAACATAGAGCTCCTAACATGATCTCCAATTTATAGGGTCCATCTGTGTTACTCAATTGTTACCAACTATAATAGTTTTTTTTTCTTTCTTCTTTTAGAATTTGTGACAAAAAAATAAATAAAAATTGTGTTATTTTAACTAGGAGGTATTATTAACATTATGCCTTTATATTTGATCCAAAAATCCTAAAAATAAAATAAAAAATGTTAAAAAGAAAAAAAAATTAAAAACACCACATGTCATTCTTCAACTCTTCTTCATATTATCCCATCAAACGTTAGCCTCAAGCTGCACTTCCCCCCCCTCACCTTCAGTTGTTGCGAAATCAGATCGGATAAAATATTAACTATATAGACAAACTCACTTAAGATTTAAATTTAGATATTTTCGAATAATTTATCTTTAACTAAAATTTATTAATTACTTGAGCTATTACTTGATTAAGTGTCAATTCTCTTTTATACATTGAATATTAATATAACTATAACATACACCTATTTTATTTTTTAAAATTATAATAAATAAATAATTCCCGACTTACTACTTATGTAGTAAGAGTTTAGGAGACAAATGTGAAATCTCATCTCAGAAAATTATAACTAAATTATAAAGGATAGAAACGGATTTTTTTGATAAAATAATAAGAGTAAAATTAATTAAAAAATATGATAAACTACAAATTATAAAGCTACTTGAAGTAACATATTAAAAAATGCTATAAGTTAGTAAAATAATTATAAACTTATATAATGATTATAAAATAAACATTTTTTTTATATGAGCTAATAAGTTAACTTATTTGTCACCAGACTCTTAACTTTCATATTTTGGTAAATCATACAAATATCTAAAAATAGACTTATAATATTTAAATTAAAACTCAAATTCATTTAAAAAAATTTAAAACAAGAGTTAAGATTATAAAGATGTTCCAAATTTTTTACCCCTTAAAAATCTGAAACAGAATACCAGATTTTCAAAAAAAGGGCAGCAAACTTAGAATTTACCGGATTTTACCCCTTAAAAATCTGAAACAGAATACCAGATTTTTCTAACAATTTAAAAATTTGAATTTTTTTTCCACATTTATAAAAATGGGGCAGCAAACTTAGAATTAGTTGGTTTTTGGGTATATAATTTTTTATTTTATAATCTCTGATTTTAAGTAAATAGAGTCTTAATATCTGAAGTTCACATAATAGATAAATAGAATTTAACTCAAAAAATTATTTTAATTTTAAAAATCAAATTTTCATGAATAATTTATTATGAATGGAAATTAAATGCAATAGAACTAAAAAAAATTAAATGCATGTGAAAAAGATTTAGTAGTCAACGGTAAAAAAAAAGATTTGATTTTTTCGGTTTTGAAGATTTGATTTGATTATTAACCTTATAAAAACAGAGCCAACACACTCCAATTGAATTGAAAATTGAATTGAACATTGTTATTCTTCATGAATGAAAAGAGAAAGAAGCCGATGCAACATTACAAGAAGATGCAATGTTGGGTGATTTTGAAGAGGATTTTGATTGGAAGAGATAGCTGGCCTCTAAAAGACCCTATTGATCTCAAGTTCTTGAAGGCTTTTCATGACAAGGATAATTTAGAGAACAAGTCTAAATTGAAGACTATGGGTTTGAAGAATATTGAATCTAAATTGCAATTCTATTCAACACCCGATGAATTTGCTACTGACATCAGATTTGTATTCTCTCAAAGAATGTTATTATATCCTCCTAGAAATGAGGTTCATAAAATTGCGTTAAAGTTTAGTGAATATTTTGAAAACAAATGGAAGTCTCTCAAAAAAGATTGGGACCTTGAGGAAAGAAAAATAAACAAGAGAAAAAGGGATGAACATGCTCATGAGATGAAAGACTTCTTCCAAACCAAAAGGTCAAGATAAGATATGCAAGACAACAACCCGTTTCTTTTGAATGTTGCCATCGTCACTTTAGTATTAACACTGCTATGTATATACTAGATATTTTGTCAATTTTCACAACATACTGTTATTGTTTTTATTCTTGTATTTGTGTCAAATTGACAATACAAAACATGATTTTGCTACTGTTCTCTCTTTATTACATGTGTGTTTAAAGTTTAATATCAATTACAATTGTGTTTAATGTTAAATCTTTTTTTTTTTTAAACTTTTCGTTAGAATGATCTAACTTTGTTACAAAATTTAAAATAGTTATGAGTAACTTAAATTCAATTTTTTTTTCTAAGTATGTTGACTATCGATGACCTGTTGCTTATTTTTTAAAGATAATATTGATGGTTTAAAAATAAAATAACTAATGAAATAAATAACATTTTTCATTTATTTATTTTATATTTTATATTAAATTTATTTTTTATACATTTTCTTAGTAAAAAATAATTTCATGCAGAGCCAATTTAGAAAATTTTCCATTATCATCACATCACAATATTTATAGACATGATTTTAGAACTAGTTATGAAAAAAATCAAATACGTCTAATAAATGTGATTGACATATAACGTAACAACTTTTAACACTAAATATGAATATAATTAAATCTTAGATTCTCGTTATTTTTTTTTGAAATTATTAAAAATAAATATTTTTTTCATGGGAATATTATTTTGATATTGAAACATAATTTAAGAACCAATTCAAATGCAGTAATCTTTTCAGAGAAACATTCACTAATTTAAAGACTAAGTCAAATACAAGCGAGCTTCTTTACATAACATTCTCTAGTTGAAGAGTTTTACTATATTTTTTTTCTTTCTTACATTAACAATTATTTTTACAAATAAAATGGTTATTGCCAACTTTTATAGTTTAAGAAAGATCATTTCATACCAAAAAATATTGTAAACTACATGTTTTTGATGACGACAAGACCACCAACTATGGACAATGCAACAAGATCAAAAAGAAGATCAAATTATCTTCAATAAGCTTCAAATCCAAATATTAAATGATTAAACGTAAAGGTATATGATACAAATCAATAGTTCAAATACATGAGAACAATTCATATTTACATATGCATTTAACATATTTTCGAAAATCAAAAACAACATTAACAAATCATTTAAAATCATATTTTTGATAATTTGCATAAGTGTATTCGAATACACCATGTTGTATTCTAATACAAGTTAAGTTAGAAGCAAAACTTTAAATGTTGTATTCGACTACACCCATCTGTAGTCGAATACAAGCTAAGTCAGTGGCCAAAAATCATTTGTGTGTATTCGACTACACCCATATGTAGTCGAATACAAGTTAAGTCAGAGGCTAAAATACACTAATCTGTATTCGACTACACTAATGTGTATTCGAATACAAGATGTAAAATTTGAATTTTTTAAACGTTACAAAGACGTGTATTCGAATACACATATA
>NC_021162.2:50653814-50658557 GCF_000331145.2 Cicer arietinum | reverse complement strand
AAAGATAAAAAATTCTTGGACTGATGAGGATAAAAGAAAAGTGCTTTTCGATAAAAGGCTAAGAATATATTACAATCTGCACTAGGAATGGATGAGTTTTTCCGCATATCTCACTGTAAAACAGCAAAAGAAATATGGGATACGTTGGAAGTAACTCACGAAGGCACCATTGAGGTAAAGAGGTCTAAACTCAACACACTATCACAAGAATATGATTTATTTCGAATGCATCCCGGAGAGTCTATTCTAGAATTACAGAAAAGGTTCTCCCACTTAACCAATCATTTGACAGCACTCGGAAAAATCTTCACCAATGATGAATTAAATCTAAAAGTACTGAGATCATTGACAAGGGCCTGGCAACCAAAAGTTACAGCAATATCAGAAAAGAAAAGCCTATCCAAAATGTCTCTTTCTGCACTATTTGGAAAACTTCAAGAGCACGAAATCGAACTTGGAAGGCTAGAACAAAATGAAAGTCAAGAAAAGAAGACCAAAAATATTGCTTTAAAGACCGAATCAAGAGAACAAATCAAAGACAATGATTCAGATGAAGATGAAAATATTATCCTTCTTGTTAAGAAATTTGGTAAGTTTCTTAAAAATGATAGAACATTCAAAAAAAAAGCTTCAAGAAGAAAGATAATTCTCATTCAAAAGGAAAAACTTCAAGAAGAAAGATAATTCTACATCAAATCAAAACTTTACTTGCTTTGAATGTGGAAAACAAGGACATATTAAAGCAGATTGCCCAAACCTTGCTAAGAAGAATGTCAACAAAAAGAAAGACTTCAAGAAGGCATACATAGCTTGGGAAGACAATGAAGTAAGTTCATCTTCAGAAACAGAAAGTGAAGAATGCGCCAATGTTGCATTAATGGCCTCGCATCAATCAGATGATGAAGAGGTTAGTAATATAGACTCTCCTCATTATAATAAGACTAATAATGAATTAATTATAGAATACAATGATGCTCAAAACGCAATAAAAGAATTACTTATTGAATGTAAAAATCTGTGTAAACTAGTATCAACACAAAAGAAACAAATCTCAAGTTTACAAGAAAAAATTGATATTATGGAGAAAAATTCTGAAAAACTAGAATAGAATTTTGCATGCAATAAATGTGATTCCCTCTCTTTCGAAATTGTTCAATTAAATAGGGTGATTGAACGGTACGAAAAAGGACAATTAGGATTAGAAAATGTTTTAAATATGCAAAGATACTCAAATGACAAAAGTGGTCTTGGATATTCAAAATTTGATAAACCAAATTTGAACAAAACTATTTTTGTTAAAGCAAGTAGTCAATCTAATCAAGAAAGTATTATAGTTATGAAAAAGGATGATCTTTATAATAAGAAAATTATTCAAAATAAACCTCATACATATGCTACTAATAGTAGATTTAATCCTACTTGTTCTTATTGTGGTCTTCATGGTCATACACCTAATACATGTCATATTAGAAACATTAGTGTTCCAAAAGGTCATTTCATATGGGTAAAGAAAGGTACTAACCATCAAGGACCCAAAGCACATTGGGTACCTAATAAAGTTTGATTTCAATTTTGTAGGTAAGCAAACAAAAGACTTCAAACATGTGGTACTTGGATAGTGGCTGCTCTAAACACATGACGGGTGATATAACAAAATTTTCAGCTTTAACACTTGAGTCAAAGGGACATGTAGTATATGGAGACAACAACAAAGGAAAAATTTTAGGCATTGGAAAAGTCGGTACAGCACCATCCCCCTCGATTGAAGATGTCTTATATGTTGAAGGTCTAAAACATAATCTCAAAAGCATCACCAAGCTTTGTGACAAAGGATACAAGATAGTTTTTAATAAAGATGAGTGCATCATCGAAAATGAAGCTACAAATGAAACTCAGTTTGTCGGTAAGCGTTTCAAAAACATTTTCATACTCAATTTTGAAGATTTATCCTTAAAATGAAATGTCTTTTGGTAAGCGACAATAATGATGCTTGGCTATGGCATAAGAGATTTGCTCATATTCACATGGATCATTTAAACAAATTGGTCAAGCATGATCTTGTTGTAGGCTTACCAAAAATAAAATTTATAAAGGATAAATTATGTGACGCTTGTCAAAAAGGCAAACAAACAAAAAGTTCTTTCAAACCTAAAAATGTCATTTCAACTTCTAGACCACTACAATTGATACATATGGATTTGTTTGGTCCATCAAGAACCAAAAGTCTTGGTGGAAACTCATATGGACTAGTTATTGTTGATGATTACTCAAGGTTCACTTGGACCTTATTTTTGGCAAATAAAAATGAAGCTTTTAAGGCATTTAAAAACTATGCCAAGCTAGTCCAAAATGAACAATCTGCCAAAATTGTATCAATTAGAAGTGATCATGGAAGGGAATTTCAAAATACTTCATTTGAAGAATTTTGTGAAGAAAATGGTATTTTTCACAATTTTTCTGCACCAAGAACACCACAACAAAATGGGGTCGTTGAGAGAAAGAATAGATCCTTAATAGAGCTTGCTAGAACTATGCTAAGCGACTCAAATCTACCAAAATACTTTTGGGCAGATGCTGTAAACACAGCATGCTATGTTTCCAACCGGGTAATTATTAGGCCAATTCTTAAGAAAACTCCATATGAACTTTACAAAGGTAGAAAACCCAATATCTCTCACTTCCACATTTTTGGATGTAAGTGTTTTGTGTTAAATAATGGTAAAGACAACCTTGGAAAATTTGATGAAAAAGCTGATGAAGGTATATTTCTCGGTTACTCTTTATCTAGTAAAGCATTTAGAATTTTTAATAAAAGAACCTTATTAGTTGAAGAATCAATGCATGTAACCTTTGATGAAACTAACCCCATAAAAGAGGAAAATATTATTTCTTGTGATGATGATGATGTTTTTGAAAGCAATGATCCAAGCAAAGAACTTCAAACTAATCAACCACAACAAGAAAGTGGAGTCAATATTGAAAGGCAAAGTGATGATCTTCCTAAAGAATGGAGAACCCATAGATATCACCATATTGACAACATCATAGGTGATATAAATAAAGGAGTCACAACAAGATTAAAATTGCACGATGCTTGCTTAAACATGGCGTTTGTTTCTTAAATCGAACCCTCCAAAATTGGTGAAACACTTAAAGATGATCAATGGATACTTGCCATGCAAGAAGAACTCAATCAATTTGAAAGAAGCCAAGTTTGGGAACTTGTTCCTAATCCTGGAAATAAACACATCATTGGTACAAAATGGGTGTTTAAAAATAAACTAGATGAGAATGGCATAGTTGTTCGCAACAAAGCTAGATTGGTCGCTCAAGGATACAATCAAGAGGAAGGGATAGACTTTGATGAAACATTTGCTCCGGTAGCAAGATTAGAGGCAATACGTCTACTACTAGCATATGCTTGCTCCATGAATTTTGAGCTATATCAAATGGACGTGAAGAATGCCTTTCTCAATGGGTACATCAATGAAGAAGTCTATGTCAAGCAGCCCCCTGGATTTGAAGATTCCAAAAATCCCTCACACGTTTACAAATTGAAAAAGGCTCTTTATGGTCTAAAACAAGCTCCAAGAGCTTGGTATGACAGATTAAGCACCTTTTTATGTGAACGAGGATTTGACAAAGGAGAAGTTGATAAAACGTTATTTGTCAAAAGAGAAAATGGTCACACATTATTGGTTCAAATTTATGTTGATGATATAATATTTGGATCAACCAACAGGGACATATGTGAAGAATTCTCTTCAATAATGCAAGGAGAATTCGAAATGTCCATGATGGGAAAATTAAACTATTTTCTTGGACTTCATATCAAGCAACTTGAGCACGGCATCTTCATCAATCAAGTCAAATATTGTAAAGAATTACTAAAGAAATTTGAAATGGAAAATTGCAAAGAAAGTACAACTCCAATGGGCTCCGGAACATATGTTGATAAAGATGCATCAGGAATTTCCATCGACATATCCAAATATCGAGGTATGATTGGATCATTATTATATCTAACGGCCAGCCGGCCAGATATCATGTTTAGTGTTTGTTTGTGTGCAAGATTTCAGGCAGATCCGAAAGAATCACATCTAGTAGCTGTTAAAAGAATTATGAAGTATCTGAAAGGAACAACAAATGTAGGCCTATGGTATCCCAAGGGTAGCACATGTAGCCTAGTTGGATACTCTGATTCGGATTATGCGGGATGCAAAACAGACCGTAAAAGCACCAGTGGCACATGTCATGTCTTAGGAAATGCCCTTGTTTCATGGTCTTGTAAAAAGCAAGCTTGTGTTGCACTTAGTACTGCTGAAGCTGAATATATTGCAGCAGGAAGCTGTTGTGCCCAGATTCTCTGGCTCAAACAGCAATTACATGACTATGGAGTTGATCTCGGATGCATTCCCTTAAGATGTGATAACACAAGCGCAATAAACATCTCAAAGAATCCAATCATGCACTCCAGAACTAAACACATCGATATCCGACATCATTTTCTACGGGATCATGTACTTAAAGGTAATGTTGAGGTAACATTTGTTGATACACACAATCAATTGGCCGATATTTTTACAAAACCGTTACCTAAAGACTCATTTTATAAAATCCGAAGAGAACTTGGTATTTTGAGTGAATTTGATCTTTAACCATTGCATGATATACATAGTTTGCCATATCTCTTATGTCTTATTGATTATTGCTTTTTGATATATGAATTTGTATTACATGATG
>NC_021162.2:50629086-50650752 GCF_000331145.2 Cicer arietinum | reverse complement strand
TTTTTAAGCAAAACTGTGCTTATGTAGTCGAATACAAATGTCTGTATTCGAATACAAACTTTCCCAGATTTCCTGTATTCGAATATAAAGGATGTGTAGTCGAATACACGTTCCCAGAAAAATGTGTATTCGAATACAAGAAGGTGTAGTCGAATACACCTTCGCGTTTTTGCCCAGATATAAAATCTGCTTCACATATTTAGGGTTATTTTCTTTGGTATTCGAATACAGCCCCGGTTTCTCCTCTCTTCTCTCCAAAACTCATCCCTCCTCCTTCTACTCACTTACCCATTCACCCAACCTAATAAAATCCATTACTCTTTACCTCCTTCTTGTCATTCCTCTTCAAATCTCTCACAACTCTCACATTTTCTCTAAAACCCACTTTTCCCAAAAATACCCTTTCTGACCATGGATGCCCGCAAACGAGGACCACACACCAAACATGCAGCAGTAGGTCCCTCATGAAAACGAACCAGGAATCCTAACATCACAGATCTAAACCCGGCTTCTACACACACCGGAGGAAATTGATCGTTTTCGCACATTCTACTCGGACAAGCGACTTATTATCCCAAAGTATGGTACTTTAGACTCTTTCTCTGACTTTAAATTTCCTGCGTTGCTCAAAGCACAACATGTTGAAGAGTTTATAGGCTACAAAGGTCTAGTTTATCCAGATTTGGTTAGGGTTTTTTATTGCAATCTCATGCAAGAGGGAAAACTGTTAGTCTCTCGGGTTAAGGGTAAAATCATCCGTTTAAATACCAAAACCATTGGAGAAATTCTGAATATCTCTTTTAATGGTGAAATTTTTTGTCCAAACCAATTGTGTGAATGGGGTGATATTTCTAAGTATGATGCGTATGTCTCCCTCTGTCGATTTGACCGACGCACCATGGAACAAAAGAGAGCTCAGGCAGGTTCCAAATATGCCCAACAACGGTATGGTGTGGGAAATCTTACTGTTGATTATCGGCTTCTACACTATTTCCTTAGCTACATTCTGGTTCCGAAGGCTGGAAATTACTCCCAAATTTCGGAGTTTGAATTGCAAATTATGAATTTCATGTTTGAAGGTCGTCAACTTAATTGAGCATTTTTTGTGAAATCTATTATGTTTGGCTCTCGCGAGGCAATTGGCTTACCCTATGCAAAGATGGCGAGGACACTGCATCTGATGATGATTATATCTCCAATCAAATGATCATGACTCGCCTTGATTCTTTCCAAACCTTCTTCCAAACTCAATTCGACAATTTGACCACCTCTATCGACACTCGCTTCACCAATATTGAAACTACTATTGCTCGCAATCATGACGCACTATCTCAAGACATTAGTAATTTATCAGACAAACTTGATCATTTCCACATTCCGACAGATTTTGATTAAGTCCTTTAGTTATGTACTAAGTTAACTTTTTGCATTATGTATTACTGTGATCTTTGTTTTATGAACTCCTTTGTCTTTTTAATTATGGTGTATTTTGTATTGCTCTTTTCGGGACATGTTATGTATTAACTTTTATGATATTCTGACTTAATTTCCATTTATGTTATTCTCCTTGTTACCTTATATGCCGTTTGTGTATGATTATACTCGAAACTTGTATGTCTCTTTTTCTTTTTTTTCTTCTTTTTGATCATGTCAAAAGGGGGAGAAAATTTGGTACTGTTGTTGCATTTCAAACCTTGTAAGTACTCAAAATTTTTTTTTTCAAATCATCACATACAACGGGGGAGTATGCACCTATTACGGGGGAGCAATGATAAGATTGGGACTTTGAGGAAAGAAAAAGAAACAAGAGGAAAAGGGATGAACATGTTCATGCCATGAAAGATTTCTTCCAAACCAAAAGGTCAAGATAAGATATGCAAGACAAACAACCTGTTTCTTTTGCATATACGAAGGTTAAACCATAGTCACTTTAGCATTAATATTGTTATGTATATACTAGATATTTGTGTACAATTGACAATACACAACATGATTTAATGTCTTGCTACTATTCTCTCTTTATTATGTGTGTGTTTAAAGTTTAATACCAATTACAACTGTGTTTAATGTTAAATCTCATTTTTTTAAACTTTTCGTTAGAATGATCTAACTTTGTTACAAAATTTAAGAACCAATTCAAGAAATTATTAAAAATAAATATTTTTATGGGAATATTATTTTGATATTGAAACATAATTTAAGAACCAATTCAAATGCATTAATCTTTTTAGAGAAACATTCACTAATTTAAGAACTAAGTCAAATGCAAACGAGCTTATTTACATAACATTTACAAATTGAAGAGTTTTACTATATTTTTCTTTCTTTCTAAACAAATACATTAATAATTATTTTTACGAGATTTTATAGTTTAAGAAAGATCATTTCATACCAGAAAACATCATTTTATTGTTTATAACTATTATATAATTTTTTTTTTATATTCTATCGTAAAAAATATTCAATATTCACAATTATGAGCATTAAAAAACTCAAAAAAAATTATTTTATTGACATTATTAGAAAATACTTAGTTATTTTTATATTTAAACGATAAAATATAATTTTTTTTTAAAAAAACTCATTTTATTTAAAAACCAAATGCACCCGTGTATGTCAAATTGATGTATGTACCTTATAATTTCTTTAAATATTTATCCTATCAACCCACTTATTTCTCTTTTTATAATAATAGATAATTTTGACAAAACAACATCTATTAATAGTTTTAAATTTCAAAACAAATAATTTAAATGAGTAAAAATATTTTGAAAAAACCACTTTTAAAACAAAACGTAGGTAATTATAAATTTGCTTCTTTAGTTAATTTCATGTCTATTTGTAATTCATTTTTTAATTCGAAAAATAAAAATAAATATATCCAAATCAGAATAAGTAAATAAAAAATGCATAAAATATTTTATAAATTGAGGGACAAACGTTAAATCCATAGCATTTTTTTTTCTCTCATTTTACTTAGTTTTTCTTACTTTAACCAAATTAATTTTATGTCTTGCGAGTATATTATTTTATATTATATGGATAACAATTAACTGATAAATAAGGTGGCATATCCAATGGAGGGGATCGAAGACCATGTTGTCATTTAAGTACATAGCATCCACTACAAGAAAATTGACCTCTAGTGACAGACAAGGTTTGTCACTAAAGTCAACAACTTAGGTAACTATTTAAAATACTTTGGGTGACACTCAGATCTATTGTCAACGTAAAAGGGGCATTTTACTATGTTTTAAGGATTGTCACTAAAGGTTTTCGATTTTTATCTACAATAATGACTGTCACTAAAAAGTAAATAAATATAAATAAAGAATTGATATATTTCTACAGTATTATTTGTCACTAAAAACTAGATAAATATAAATAAAGAATTTATCTATTTCTACGGTATTGTCTGTCACTAAAAACTAGATAAATATAAATAAAGAATTTATCTATTTCTACGGTATTGTCTGTCACTAAAAACTAAATAAATATAAATAAAGAATCGATCTATTCCTACGGTATTGTCTATCACCAAAAACTAGATAAATATAAATAAAGAATTGATCTATTTCTACGGTATTGTCTGTCACTAAAACGTATTATTATTTATTAAATTAAATTTATTTTATCTCTCTACTAATTGTAATTCTAAATTATTAATACATGTAAATTAAATTTAAATTTTTAATTTATTTTTATTAACTAATGCGATTGAATTATACAATAAAATATAATTTAATTTTACTAATTCTATTATAACATACAATAAATAGTTATTTTGCTCTAAAATATTCAACAAAATTTCAACAAAAACCATAATGAGTTTCTTAACATTTATGGTGATAAAAAACTAATTTCATAAAGAACAATAATCATCTTCCTAAATAAAATATTTGAGGCGTGATTGTGAAAAATAAAAGAACAATGACATACTCGATATTTTATCTAACTACAAAAAAATATATCTCACCCTTAAACTTTTTTCTAGTTGGAGGCCCCACGTGAGTTCCTCCACTCGTTTTTCAAGATTATCATTTCCCTCTTTAAGTGCGTCAGTTTCTCTTGCAGCCTAAAGCAAATGGAATCAGATATCAACTGAGAGTAGAGAGAAACACAAAAATCATAAATAAGAAAAAATGAAACTGCTTAAATATTAATTGATGAGTCATATAGAAGCAACTTAATTTTTATATATGAGGTTCCTAAGTTTGGAACTTTCCATTTTCAGGTTCCTAAGTTCTTTTTTCTGGCAACACACCCTCTATATCAGCATTGTGTCAGAATTGAACCTTTCTTCAGCCTCTTATAATATGAGGAAGACTTGTAGCATCGCTAGCGAGCTTGAAATTTTTGAGAGATAATTTAAATATTGAATGCATATGTCCTTAACAAATGGTCCTAATCCTACAAGAGTCAGCTATAACCTAAATTGCGATGAAGCTTTAGTCTGTTTCCTAAAATTGAACTCCTTATGGACAGCGATTGCCCTCAAAGGTGTTTGAAAAAAGTTAAAGAAGAAACTGTTGACCACAAGAACGATCATTAACATGTGAAGAAACTATGAATTTGGCTTCCTTCCTATGTTTCTGCAATAAAACTTCCTTACTGGACAAGCTGTAGACATTAAACTTCATTGATTCAACCATCTATTTAATACTATTTATTATTGAGTAGATTCAATCTGCAAATTTTCATAAAATTTAAAAAATATTTGATACTACAGTATGATAGCATACATAGCAAGTTCATTAGTGCCATCAAGGCTATCACAGAAATTGTCGTTAATACGATCAATGGGGAAGGCTTTTGATCCATCCTTACATTTGATGAGGTGAGAGGTATAATATTAATACAATGGGTCGAACCAGGGAAGTAAACAAATAAATATTAATAAGAGATGGGGGTATACAATGTGCAGGGTAAATGAATATGCAATTGCAAACAATGGACCAATTTTAGGGACTTACATATAGAAAACACGTCAAACATACCTTCAGTTAAATGCAATACTTATTTTTAAATTCTGACAATCTTGAAATTCTAACAGTATTAAACATATGATCCTTTACATACTTGTTGCATATCAAATTCTTCAAATGTAGGAATTCTAATTTCCTGAACAACCACAAGAAAGTTTCTAACATTTTCAAAATACTGAAATGCTGATAATGGTACTCCAACCTATAAAGAATAATACATAATTTACATAAGTAAACAAAGAATAACCAAAAACATACAGTAAATAAAATCAGGAGCATCCAAACTGACCTTGGATACATCACCCAGTTGAACTTTGTTAAGAACATTACAAAGAATGATCCCACTCCTCAAACAAAGCCTAAACTCTTCCTTAGAAGTCTATGCAGGTAAATCTTTAGATGCAACAACTCCAACCAATTATCTCAACCACCATGCTACTTCATATCTTCTAAATGCTGCATTTTATACAAAATAGATGATACAAAATCCAAATATCTCTTTCATATAATATTGACAAATATCAACCTTCATTAAAATCAGTATCATATAGAAAAGGATGATAATTTGAGACATTCATGAAAAAAAACTGAAAATTGACTATTCCTAGGAAATTACCAGCTTATTCTGCTTTTCTAGATTCCAAATCAAGATCTTTGAGGCGAGTACCGTGTTGTTGAAGCACATCTTCAACAACAGAAGCAACTGAAAACGACAATGTTACCAATTTAAGAAAGAATCATATCGATTCTATACTCTGTAACCTTTCTCTTTTTCTCTGTACAAACTGGTACTCCAACTCCACTAACACAAATACCTCTTTCTATCTCTATCTATCCTCTTTACATCATATAATACTCCCCACTACTCTTCCTTGCTTCGGATCTCTCCTTACCTCATGCTTCGACTCCGAACCTCATTATCAATCTGACCTTTCAGATCCTATGGGGTCTGAACAGAGACATAACTCAGCATCTTAAATTTATGAACCCTTGTGCTGAGAAATAGGCCATCATCGAAAAATTGGCCCCATTACTATTTGATTCCTTAGAAAAGGCATGCGACCTGTCTACCGCATTGAGGGTGTAGTTCTCTCAAACAGTCAATAATCTATGTTAGGATAACTGTAGCTTAACATGATCATAAATCCCCCATCATCCTCCATAAGATCTCCTTCAAATACAAGAATATCAATATGTTCCTCCTTGAACACAAACTTGAGCTGCAAGCACTCTCAACAATTCTTAAAGCATTAGCTTCTCTTTTCTTCAATAGACAACAAACAGTTTGAACTATAATTTAGAGATCCCTAAAATCGGCGACCGTGTATAGTTCAATTAGAAAGAAATATAAATAAATTTTATAGTGTATCATCCTCCAACTTTTAAACAACAGGTATTCATGAGAAACAATAGTGTTTTCCCTAAGAATAAGAGAGCCTAGTCTACCACCCAAAACTGAATTCCCAACCAAACAACTCCCTCTTGTTTATAACAACTATTCTATCATGCGTATTGTAACAAGGCCTTTCAACTTGATTCCTTGGCCCATCTTGATGTAATCTGCCTTAGAACAATAAGTAGGCGAATTGGAGAATTGGTTACAATATGCTTATGTGGAAAATCCGTTAGAAGAGACATTAATCAGCCAAACCCAATACCTAACATAATCTCTCCTAATTAAGGCCTGATCCTAATTCCTAACATACCCACAAACCAAATAGGGTGGAATTCAAACTTTACTTCTTAATTTGTCCAAAACTTATTCTTTAGAAATGTAACATCGCTAACAAAATAGCGATGCAATATTCTAAAACGAAATTATTCTCGTCTTTCATGTCCATGGAAAGGATAGAGATATCTTAAATTCATTTAATCAAAGGTAGGTACTCGGCTACTCGCAACTCAATTCATGAAAACTTTTAACTTTTTCCCCTAGTTCAATGAAAAGAAAGAATAAATCTAAATGAAAACCAACATTGAGAAAATGAAGGTTAGGATATGTTCAATATTGGCTCATTTTCCTCAGCTTGTTCAAAATCCAAACTCATAACTCCATCTCCTAAATCATTAAAGACATTATTCCACAAAACACAAAGTTCGGTTTTCTATTGTCATTTTAGTGTTTCTGACAAACATACAAAACCAGCAACTTTAAAGTTTGGTTTGCATGATTTTCATAAGTATAAACTACAAGGAAAAGTAAAAGCTCACCTCAGGTGTAAGAATAATTGCGCGATTTATATATGTTCCTCCTTGAACACAAACTTGAGCTGCAAGCACTCTCAACAATTCTTAAGCATTAGCTTATCCTTTCTTGAATAGACAACAAACAGTTTCAACTATAATTTAGGGAGCCCTAAAACGGGCGGCCGTGGATAGTTCAATTAGAAAGAAATATAAATTTTTTTATAGTGTATCATCCTCCAACTTTTAAACAACAGGTATTCATGAGAAACAACAATGTTTTCCCTAAGAATAAGAGTGCCTAGTCTACCACCCAAAAGTGAGTTCCCAACCAAACAACTCCCTCTAGCTTCTCTACCAGGCCAAATAACTCCCTCTTGTTTATATCAACTATTCTATCATGCATTGTAACAAGGCCTGTCAACTTGATTCCTTGGCCCATCTTGATGTAATCTGCCTTAGAACAATAAGTAGTCGAATTGGATAATTGGTAACAATATGCTATGCAACTGCCACCACGTAACAGTAACTACAAAATCACGTAAAAGTAGTAAAATAGCATAGCTTTAAAAATCATCCCAAATTCCAACATCAAAGTTTTAAATTAATGTCTCTGCAACTGCCACCACAATCTAGGCCAAGTGCATGTTTAAATTGACAGTAAATTTTAAAAATCACGGTAACACCACATTGTAATTTAACAAAATCATAGTGCCACACAACAAAGCCAATGCAATCCAAATATGGACGCAATAATGATCTAAAAGTTGTAATGCCTGAAAGTTTAAAAACTCTTTAGACCGATTATGTATATCAATTAATATCAAGGATTACAACACAGTGGAGACACTGCGAAATTACCTAACTACCGACTGGCCTTTCAAGCAAATTTATGCTCCACTGAATATCTATTTACCAATTTTATGCTATTTTACTTTTTTTCCAATTCCTTATTGTGTACTTAAGAGAAAATAAATTAAAAATCAGTTAGAAAGTGAGAACAAAAGAAGAGGGTCAAAGAATTATTGAACTGAAATTGAAGCATTGTAAATTGAAATTTTTTATTAGCACTCATATCAGCTAAAAAATATAACAAATCACAAACCCACAACTTCATTCAGTAAATCGCGAATGAATGACACTTAACAAGCAAGACTACCAAAACAAAAATTGAAATCACAAACTAAAATGATTTGGAAAGAGAATAGAAGTTACTTGCTATTGCAAATCGTGAAGTGAAACGAGAGAGATGAAACCTCATTCAGCAAATCGCGAATTAATGACACTTAACAAGCAAGATTACCAAAATAAAAATTGAAATCGTAAACTGAAATGATTTGGAAAGAGAATACAACTTACTTGCTACTGCAAATCGCGAAGTGAAACGAGATAGATGAATTTAGGGTTGATTGAAATAAAATTTAGGGTTTTTGGGGATTGGGGTTTGTTAAGATAGTAGAGAGAAAAGGGTTTGAAAAATGCAAAGAAAAACAAAAGGTTTCTCAGCGTTTGTCGAAGGCGAGGTGTAGTTGCATTTTCATGGTACAAGACCAAACTGGCAAAACCTACATTTATGTGCATTTTATTATTTTTTTATAAAAGAGTTAATAATTGTACAAACAGTGACACTCTAATTGTAACTAAAAGTAGCTTTAGTGACAGATAAAAAGCATCACAAAATCTGAGTGTCACAATAGATAGTTTTTTTGTAGTGATCATGCCAGAAATAGATTAAGATAAAATAAGATTTAGATCAATATAGTTTAGGGTACAAGCAAGGTCAAGGATGAAAGAACATTTGCATAAATAATTAACAGAGGATGTGTGATTGAAAGATTAATATATATGTTTTATCATACAAAAAATATAATTAAGAGAAAACATAAAGAACCAAGAGGTTGAATGGTTGAATGATTAATACCTATGTTTCATCATACAATAATCCTAATCTCAATTATCCTATATATCTACCAATAAATTGTAGTTGGTATGAAATGATTGATTAAAGCATGCAAAGGTATGTCATCCTGTAAATAAAACAATAAAATAATTTAATTGAAATAAACAACAACCACCTTAGGAGAGAGCTTAATTATCCACTGACATGTCGAAAATAATAGAAGTGTTCATCAATTATAGGAAAATAAACAAAACCCTAAAAGAGTATGAATTTCTTCTCTAAAATTTGAGATGCTTTACTTTAACTCCAAGCACTCCGCAGTTTCCAAAGTGTTTGTCATTTTTTCTCTCTCTAGTTGCACTAAATTCCATAAGTGTACGGACTTGCCAAGTAGTAGTACATATTATTATCTTATCCATAGAGATTAATTTAACAACTATCAAACTATTCAAGATTTTATATTCTTTAGACTAATTAAAATTCTTGTTGGTTCGGGATAATGAAAACGCAATGATAACATAAAAATTATAACGAGAATTTTAAATTAATGGAAAGTAAACATAGGGTCATAGTTTTACTTGTAATATTGATACCTCAAGTTTTAGTTTTATTTGAATTCTTATATATTTTCTCAATTATCAATCTCTCTTTAAAACTATTGACAAAGATTCGTCATTCAATGTAATTAATAGTTGAGAGTTAGAAGGAATGTCAAGCGGAGATCAACGTCAAATTAAATTTAAATCAATACAGTTTAGAAGACGAGCAAGGTCAACAATGTAAGGACATTTGCAGATTCTGATATCTCAAAAGGTGTTTTAGGCCAGTTAGTCTGCAATCATGAGTAACATAAGATTATTCAGTGATCACTTGGATGATATTAAATATGCTAATGTGTATATTTGGTTGACTACAATTTAGCAATGTGAAGAGAATTTCGGTGATAACATAACCATTTTATGCCACTTGTGACAGCAGGCCATAGTTGACATGAAACACTTTTTGACATCTGCAAATGTGTAAATTTCCTACATCAATTGTATCTACATCTACATCAATCTCCATTTTGTTTTTCTATCACTTTAGGAATATTTTGAATAAATTTGTGTCCTCTTGTTTGATTAATCTAACTTCGAATCTAGCTTCTGCTCACAATAAAAAGTCACAACAAAATTAACTAACTATAACTTTTTCTTGTACCACTCAATCACTTGGTTATCTTTTTGATAGAGATATAGATATATATTACAATGTTTTTGTTATATTCAGTAACTAGGAATTATACCGATAAGATTGTGTATAACTCTATATTGCAAATGACTAATGTATTAATATTGTTGTATGAGTCTATATTACTAGTTTAAAAAAATAGGAGTAAGTAAATTATTATTAATAAAGTAAATTCGTACTTCCTTAGATGCGTTCAACTATAACACACACTCGTCAACACCTTCTTCAAAGCACTCTTCCACTTTAGTTATAGCATTAAATGTAACTTTCTCAAATGAACGAGAAGGTGAATCATATCAAAAATATTATTCAACTGAATTTTTAATACTATCGACAATAAAACATTTCCCTTTATTGTTACAGTGGTGCATAACTTCAGACATATTAAAGATCAATATCTCTTATTAAAATCTCAATATGAGTTAATCATGTTCAATATCAATCAAATCTCTACCGAGAGCTAAAAGTGGCCTTTTCAGGATAACAAATTCTAACAAAAAAAAAACAAGAAATTATCCACCCTTACCAACACATCCTCCATTATTCTCTAAGCACGCTTGATAGACCAGTTCACAAGCTATAAGGATATCCTTGTGGGTTAGCATTCAATGCCTTCTAAATTTCTCATTATTGATAAAGACATGAGATTTATGTTGACACCTAAATCACACCGAGCTTTTCCAATTGTTAGTTTATCAATAGTCCAAGGGATAGTGAACCTTCCTTGATCTTTTAACTTTGGAGGAAGCTTCCTCTAAATTATAGTATTGCACTCTTCAGAAAATGCAGTTGTTTCTTCTTCTTTGAATTTGCTACTTTTTGGTCAACAACTCTTTCATGATTTTAGCATAAGTATGTATTTGCTCCAATGCCTCAACAAAAGGAATATTTATTTGCAATTGAGAAAAAATCTCCAGGAACTTTGCAAATTGTTCATCACTTTCTTTCTCTTCACTTGAGGGTATGGTAACTTCACATAAGAGGTGGCGATTTCTTCAAAATGAAACTTTCATCGATTAACATGGACTTATTCACATCCTTCTTGACCTTTGTACCCTCAATTTAAGCTTCTTCCATCTTTTCTTGCTATGGTTATCTTCCTACAACCTCTTTCGTGTTTTTCTTTGGTGGTTTTGAAATAGGTGGTCAAGTCACTTTTCAACCATTCAAACTTATGGTCTTCCAACTCTTATTCTTAAAATTATCAAAAGTATTACCAAAGAAACTCTCGCTAGTTTTTTCTGTTATTTGCTTCGGCAACTGCCTAACTTGCATTTCTAAGATATTTCAAGGAAGCAATTTGACTCTTGTTTACCTCCACTTCCTTCTTCCACGATGATTCAACTATCTACATAAATTTATTGAGAGTTTCCTCCAATGATGGTCCTTTCTTTTGTCATTGAGCTTACTGATTGGAACATTATCCATCATTTTAAAACACATGAGCATTGATTTTGAAGGAAAAAAACAAAGCATGTCATTTCTATACTCCAACAAAATTTTGTTATTTTGAATATATAGCTTATCCAGCTTTCTTTTCATAGTAAAATGGGTATCACATTGATACAAATAGTGTTCAAGTTACTAACTAATTTAAATTAAAGGGAAATTTAGTAAGTTTTGTTTAATTTCTTTTTTGAATTTCCAAGACCCTTTTTCCTTTAAGATAAGACTTTACATGTTTATGATATTTTAAACTTTATTGCAATTTTAGAAAGAAAAAAAAAACCTCAGTTACGTTTTTTATTATATTGAGTCTATGATGGTGTTATATATACTTTTTGTTATATATGAATATTGTCAATATGGATGTTCATTGAGTACATGATTTACGTGGAATAAGAACATTAAAAGATACTTATTAATGTATATGTTAATGTATGTGGATATTGATATCTTTGTAAATCTTCTTAATATAGACCTTATAAAGTGAGGGTTCAAAGTACTTGAAGGATATACACAAGAGTAGAATGATACTTTTTTTTTATTTCTAATTTTTTCTTGTCTCTCCAGTTCTCTAAAATTTAGCTTTTCTATAATTTCTTATATTTTATTTTACTCTTATTTTGATTAATTTTATAATATGTTATTAGCACGAAACTCTACCATAAGAGTAATGATGTAATCAATTTAGAGATTTTGTTCTAAGAATATTTCTTCTTACTATTTCTTCTTACTATTTCTTCTTAATTTTCTAAAAAAAATATTTCTTATTATAATCTTTTCATGATCATATTTCTTGAATATTTTATTTCTTTTATTTTATATCAATATTTTTTTGTTTTCATATAAATTGTGTTAGAGGAATTTTTTTTGGCTTATATAGTTGTCTTATAGAATTTAACATTAAAGCATATCTTTGATGGATTGCAAAAGAGTGATTTTCTTGGATCATCGTATATGATGATTTGTTTTATAGTTCCTAAAGAATTAAAAGTTTAATTATCAAAATTATGTGAAGGATTGCAAAGATAAATTATGAAAAAGTTTATGAAGAACTAAACAGTTGATATTAAATCATATATATGAAGAATTGCTTGAAAAATGAGTTGTTCTTTATCAGTATTTATAAATATCTTTTGTGATACAATTCTTGAAGAACTAAAAACTTAATATTCAATTATCCCTATTGAATTGTCCAAATTGGGATTTTTGGTATATGATTCTTGAAGAACTAATAATTTAATATCATGCATCATTTTAGGAATAAAAAATGTGTTATTTTATTTGGATATTGTTTATGAAGATTTGTGATTGAGTTCTTGAAGAAATAAAATATTAGACCACAAATTATTTATAGAAATCAAAATTGGAACAAAGGAAATAAAGAAAAAAATAATACCTCAAAATAAATTTTTAATGCCAATACATCTCTTAAATTTCAGTGATGGGATGAAATATCATATGATGACAACTATATTATATTTCTCACCTCATCTTTAGATGGTCAAATAGTGTCGTACATATCTCTCTAAGTGTAGCAAATAACTCTCTAAGTTTCCTCAATGAAGAATAATAAATACCTAATGTCTATACATCTCATATTTTTTGTTTCTACAATTGTTCAATTTCCTCTAACTGAATATTTCATAGTAGCATCACTACGAAAAAAAATCACGTTTTAATGAAAAAAAATAGCTCGTTTTTAACCAAATATATAAAATATTTTATAGTTATTTTTTAAAGTATTTTTACTTCATTTTTTATATACAATTTTATTAAAACAATCCCACAAACTAGGATAATGTCATTTCACTATTAATTTTCCTATATAAGTTTATTTTTTATGCATCTAGACTACTTAAGCACCAACATAATATTAATTGTTATCGTAATTGGTACTCCTAAATCCCATTTTGCTTTAGACAAACACACCTTATAACATATAATCAAATGAACCTTACGACACTCTTCATAAAAAATATTTAAATAATGATACAATTTGAAATAAATCAATAATGCAGACAAGTCAACTTTCAAAAGAAACAAAACCGCTAAAGAAAGGATTACAACATATTTAACCAGACAATTGTTTCTAAATCCTATCAACCATTGGATTCCAGAAAGTCAACCCCATGGAGTTATCACCAATAGACAACCCCATGTTTCTAAATGGGATAATTGACACCTTACAATTTAGCATATTTGTGGTTTCTTGGAGCCATGTAGAATTTCACATTTATACCAACCAACAAACTCTTGTGAAAGTTTACATTTAAGCATGATATCATTTTAAAAAACAACGTAGTGACTTTTGTAGCTCTAATATTACCCCAACTCTTCTCTCCCATAATCAACGTATCATCATCGAATTGTAAATGATACATACAAAACTCATAAGCTTCATCTACTTAAAAGCCAATGTAAACCCCCAAATTCACAGCAGAATTAAGCATAACATTCAAATTCTATGCAACAACGAGAAATATGAACGGTGATAAAGGGTCACATTGCCTAAGAGTCTAACCTATTATGAACTCATTTATGGGACTCTGGTTTATCAAAATTGAAGTTGTAGTTGTACTTAAACATTCATGAATCCACCTCCTCAACTTGGCTGAAGAGTTCATTTTCATCATCACATCCTCTAAATAATGTCATTCCACTTACTTGTGTTTTTTTTCAAAATCTACTTTAAATATGACCAGTCTCTTTTTTTTTTTACATAATTGTAATTTTAGCCCTTCTATTTTTACTAATTCACGAAATTGGTCCCTATATTTTAAAAGTTGACTATTTTGGTCTCACCCTCTGATTTTTTTAACAAAAAAATGATGACGTGAGATGTTTTAAATAACTTGACATATAATAGGATGATGTAGAATGATTAAAACCTATGAAATTGAAGAAAAAAAAACATCGCAAAAACTTAGATTTCAATTTCAGAAATTTTTCATATTTATAATTTGATTAATGACATATGAATAATTAATGCATCTAGATAGTTCTATATTATAGAAATGTATGTCATGTCATAAAAAAATATGTCAAATTTTCATTTTTTAGTTCAAGACTTTTAAAATAGGGAGACCAATTCGTGAATTGAAAATAATAGAGGGACCAAAACTGCAATTAGGCCCTTTTTTTTTACCTCATCCACCACCTCATTAGCTATCAAAATTCCATCTAAAATCTACCATCCTTTTACGAAAATTGATTGAGATTATGAGGTTACCATGCCAATTACCCTTTTAAGTATATTTGCCAATACCTTCGACAAAATTTTGTACATGCAACCCACCAGTGAGTGAAATAGATCACAAATCAGACAGCTTTTGAGGACTATCTTTCTTTGGTTTCAATGCTATAAAAGGTGTAGTTCGATCCTTTTACCAAATTTTCATTGTCATGAAAATGACTCAAAAATCGCATGAAATCAACATTATTATCATCCCAAAACACTTCTATTATTCAAAACATGAAACTGCATAGCATCCAATCTCAACCAAGACAAATCTCAAGACATCAAATGATTCTCAAAATGATTAACAACACCTTTTTTTATCTGTAAAAAGAACCATTAATCCTCACTATTTTAAACTAAAATATTATAATATATTAAAATATAATTTCAAGTTTATTGAATGGAACATCATACATTTATATGACACATCATAGCATTTGTGCCACATCGTTTATATTCTTATGGGGCACCCTTCATATGTCTCTATTATTCATCTCACATCTTCTATTCCTCAATTCAGCTTTTGCATCTCACACATCATATACATAAGTTAAAAACCTTTTCAAAAAAGCTCATCATAAAAATAATTCTACTATCTCCTCACTTCAATCAACATTTGCGTCCTCCAGTTCTAAATTTACATATCTAGATTAATTGGCAACAAAATAGTCATATTGACGTTATCTCATTCCAAATGTTCCAGTAATCATTTGCAAGTATGAATCTGATCTCACAAAGTCATATCTGAATTGGATCTCACAAAACCATATCTGAATCCGATCTCACAAAGTCATCCCTATTCATTTCTTGGAAAATTTGGGTCATTGATACACTTATCTTCGCCTATGTAACTAACTATAAATTGTCCATACAACTAGACAAAACACTTTTATAAATATATATTTATATGTTATTTTATGTTCTAAGATATTTTATCGGTATCAAAAGACAAAAAAAATGGAACCGGAGCATATCTACACATTTCAAAGGTACATACTTTGAGTTTGAAAAATTGAATTTATATGTCAGAAAGGATTCAGTAATTTGATTTTTATTCTATTAGATTTTTATGACATCTTTGATATTCTCTATATGTCAGAAAGTAATCAGTTATTCGGAGTTCTTTTTCATTCTATTAGATTTTCATGACATATTTGGTATTCTATATAACAATTTGTAGCTTATGTCCGATTAAAAAAATTGTTGCTTATGTCCTCAAATAAATAAATAAATAAAAACTAGGTTTAATTTTAGATTTTGTCCCCCTATTTTATTTGAATCACGAAAGTAGTCCCCCCATTTTATTTCTCCCCAATTTTGGTCCCCCAAACAGAATTTTGGTCAAAAACTTGATGAAATATTATTTTTTAAATTACATCATGTCATTTATGAACATAGATTTTATGTATAATTATTGTATCACAAGATCTTGAGGCATGTTGCGGCTTAAATAAGCTCAAAAAAATGACATTTCATCAAATTTTGGATCAAAATTCTGTTTGGGGACTAAAATTTGGGAGGGGGGGGGGGGGGGGACTATTTTTTTGATTTAGCTAAAATAGGGGACCAAAACTGCAATTAAGCTTAAAAACTACTTGCATTTACAAAATTGATGCAACATTCAAACATAACATCTTTCATGTTTAATCGATTCAATATTAGAGGGTTCAACTTCATCTTGCAAACCACGATAAAATATAAACTTTTAAAATAATGTGATCTTAATTTTTTTAATTTTAATAATAAAATTTAATCGATGATATTTTACTCTTTAATAAAAAATATTTCAATTTTATTTTTGACATAATTATTCACGCGGTTGCATAACTTAATTTCAGATAACACTTTAATCATTTATCTTTTGTTTTTCTTCCCGATTTGGTCCTTTTTTAATTTTAAGTACACAATTTGATCTTTTATATTTTAAAATGTTAATAATATTATCCTTCTTTTTTTTTACAAAAATTCATCAAAATTTTCAAACAAAACTTAAAATGAATTATCATCTTCGATATAATGCAATTTTTATCAAATTTATAACTCAAATCTTCAAATAAACTCATATTTTCATTCTTTAAATTTTTGAAATAAAATTAAATAAAGGACCAAATCAAAAACAAAAAAGATAAAGGACTTAAGTGATATCTTAAATAAAGTTAAGGGACGTGTCTTTGTTTTTTTTTTTAATAGTTAATAGACAATTTATTGATAAAATTATTTAAAAATAATTGAAATTTACTTTAAACAAAACATTTGAAGTTTCAACAAATAAATACATACTAATATTAAATTTAATTTGAACATTTAGGTGTCCTTTAAGTTATTATTTTATTTTTAATCTTCTTTTACAAAAACTTATTTTTAACTGAAAACATATTTTTTTTATAAATAAATATTAATAAATTAGTAGTTATATTAGTTTTATCTTTGGACCCAAAATCTTCTGGAAACTCTAAGGTGTTTCTCAACAACCAAACTATAACTTAATTCAAATATGTATTTATGGTAATTCATTACATATAAATACATATATTTTCATTGTAATTCATTATATATTTATATTTAAATAAAGTATCGCATAAATTGCAACAACAAAAAATTAATAAAATTTCAACAAATATATTACATCTCTAAAATTATCAGGAAATTACGTAAAAAAAAAGACAATTGGAACTGAAGTATCTTGATACATTCTATTAGAATTTCATCACACATTTACGGTTCTGTAAGAAAGATTGAGTATCTACGGTTCTCTTTCATTCTATTAGAATTTCATCACATATTTAGTATTCTTTATATCAATTGGTAGTTTATGTCGTGTTAAAAAATGTAGCTTATGTCATCAAATATTTTTTAAACAAGTATTTTTATCTACAAATTTGATATGACCTTCAAACATGACTCATTTCATGTTTAATGGATTTAATATTAAAGGATCCAAATTCATCACATATCTCACTCACAAAAGATTGCAATTTTATTTTATTTTTTAACAGATTGAGAAAGTTTATCTTAAACAAAATGTTTTAAGTTTCAAGATATAAATACACATTAATATTAAAATTAATTGGAAAATTCAGTTATCCTAAAAGCTACTATTTTACTTTTAAATTTCTTTCGCAAAAATAATAATAATGACATGTTCAATATCTTTATTAATAGCTGAAACATATTTTTTTTTATAAGTAAATATTAGTAAATTAGTGATTATATTAGTTTTATTAGATTTTGAACTCGAGAAGTTTACCTTAAAAAAAAGGTTTCAAGTTTCAACAAATAAATACACACTAATACTAAAATTAATTGGAAAATTTAGTTATTCTTAATTCTGTTATTTTACTTTTAATCCTCCTTCACAAAAAAATAATAATTACATATTTAATATCATTATTAATAGCTGAAATATATTTTTTTTATAAGTAAATATTATTAAATTAGTAGTTATAATAGTTTTATCAGATTTTGGACTCGAAACCTCCTTCTTAAAATTCTTTGGTGTCCCTCTCTTAAATTACACTAACAACAAATAAACGAAATGTTACATCTCTAAAAAAAACAAACTCTAAAAGTCATTACAAATCTTTGGAGTATCATTGTATGAAGATCTTAAAGTGATTGTGTATGATATATTTAAGAAATCATACACCTATCATTCAAAAGTAATATCTTTTATTATGTGAATACGATATCCTCTGCGCATAATTGCAAAGATTAACCTCTTGAACCAAGTTGAACCACAATAGACGACAAAACTCTCTTTTAAAAGATTTAACATTATTGTATTTCCATAACAAGAAATATATACTATAACACATTTCGATATTTATAATTTAAATAAATTATATAATCGATTTTAAATTTTTGATGTGTTAATGCCACTACAAGAAATTTTACCTTTAGTGACAGTAAAAATTTGTAGGGGAATATGAATTTTGACTCTATGGAATTTAAAATTGGTTCTACTGAAAATTTTCAAAGGGCGGGTAATCCAAAATTTCAAAAATAATTGAAAAATTGGCTTCTATAAAGAATCTTAATCGATGTTTATATCCACGGTTACATGTATGCCACTGTAACAATTAGCGACAAATTTTAGTGCTTCAAGGTTTAGGACATCTATACCAACGGTGGTAAATTTGTCTGTGGGTATAGGTTATCTATTACTACAGTTTTTATTGTTGTCACTATAAACTTCCGTAGGTATATGTCTATTTTTTTTGTAGTGTGCTAACATATGGTGGCAAAAAAAAAGCTTATAAATTAATTAATTATATTTAAAAAAGTGTTATTATAATGATTCAATCTTTTACTATTTAAAAATTAACTTCATTTTAACAATATAAATAAATAGATTATTCGATCTTGGATTATTTCAGTTTTTTTCTCCCTCTACTTTTTTGTTATCGGTCTTTTCATTTTAATAACAATATTTTTAGGGTGCTTAAATATTTATAGCTAAATGAAAGTGTCAATACAATTGAGATGTCGATTAATTACTATGATATCTTTGCACATTCATATTTGCTTTAGAAAATGTTATTCGATCCCGACTCTCTAATTTCAAGATTACAATACATTTGATTATCATATTAAGAAACGATATAACATTATTAGTTACAAATGTTCGAAGATTCTTCAACAAAAATAATTATGATTAATTTTTCAATTTAAATCGTTGAGGAGCAACAATAGTGCAAGTTCATCAAAATTTAAAGCGTGTAAATAAATAAATGATGTTTATGGAAAAAGAAAAGTTATTTTCATTTCATGCCAACATATTTAAAATTTTAACATTCTCTTAAATTTTTAAGATTACAAATAATTGTATTGTTATTTATACAAAACTTTTAAATCTTTATTTTATCTATTTTTGTAGTGAAAAATAGTTATTTATTTTAATGAAAATTTATATATACACATATAAAATATATCAACATCTATTGCGCAACGCGCAGGTTACAATCTAGTATTATCTTATTTGTTATGCATGTTCACATTGTGTCATATAAGATTTGGAGATAATTGAAGCTGAATTTTATCCATGTTATTTGTTACTTAGAATGACGAAATATAATTTGCGAGACAAGTATATCATATTTGATTAATATTCCTATATAAAATACAAGTTGCTTCATATATCCAATGCTGATATTTTTCATATGTACAATCTGTTATTTTTTGTGATAGGTTCCTATGCTTCTAGTGCTTCTAACCATTTCAATTTTCTAGTCCAGACACCAATGAAGATAATGAAAATGATATGACACCCTAAATCTCAAAATAATATATATATATATATATATATATATATATATATATATATATATAGTAAAATATATCATATTCCTATAAAATTTGCAGCGGATAAATAAAAATATCTTTCCAAGAAAATAAAAAAATTTATTTCTAATTAGGATATCACGTTTCTCAAATATAAAAAGAACACTTTAAACTTATTTTCTCCATTGAAATAGTGCAATCTCGATAAGCTTGATTTAAGTATAACCACTTGATTTAATTTTAAAAACTTACTAGTACTTCTAAGATTTTCTTACAAAAATTTGTTTCAAATTAAATAAGTAAAATACAAACATGAACTTCAAGACTCATTAACCTGTAATAACTGCGATTTCGTAAACGCAAGGCCAAGCCAGTCAAACACAAACAATGAATGACGTGAGTTTTGAAATCATGTTAATAGTATAATATAAATAAGAAGAACACACATTTGATCATAAATAAACTGTATCATCAAACAAACATTATTCAAGGAAAACATCACATAATGAAGTCAAAGTCAAAATCAAGGAAAATCAATATATTTCACTATAACATCAAATCATCTCATAAATTATTATCACACACAATACATATTAATCACAATCAAACAATCACAAGAAAATGCAATGCTATGCATGAGCTTAGACTCTACTTCACAATGTGGTACCATTCTAACTCTGAAGTACTTGATTATGAGGCTTGATACTATGCCACCATCTCGGTGGACGAAAAATTCAAATTGGCCCTGTCTTCATAGATCCCCTCAACTCAATCTGAGATACATATACGCGACAGTCGAGGTAAACGTGTGTTGCGTGGTAGCACCCGACATTTGGAGTGCTACCTCCAAGTTGTGACACCCTAAACCCCAAATTTTTTTTTCTTTTTTATTAAGATAAAGAGTATCACATAATCATAAGCATGTCACATAAATCCAAAATTTCCATCAAACATAATGACATCGAAATCATAATATCAAACAACAGAATCCTTTTTGAAGTACACATACTTATGTTTTAAATTCAGTGCAAATATAGTCCCAACCCGATGTCACTATTAGAGCAGGAATTCCCAAAATAAAAATGCTCAAAATAACATCAATACAATGCATATAAATAGAGTCTCCAAGATGTGACCGCTTCCGCCTCTCCGATGGTATTAGTCATCACCTGCAACTTACAACTCATCTGCGTCTGTCGCAAACGCCAAACACAAACAACAAGGGGTGAATATCGCAATTATGTAACAGTATAAAATACACGAGGATAACACGCAAACAATCAAATTATCACAATCTAAAAAACAGTCAAGTGTATAATATCAACGATTTATCAAATTCATTCACAATAGGATAATCACCATGATGAAATGCTATGCATGTCCTATACTCTATACTTCATCAT
>NC_021162.2:50625505-50628719 GCF_000331145.2 Cicer arietinum | reverse complement strand
TTATTATTACTCAATAGGGCTCAACTGTACGTAGTAAGCCCCGAATGTACATCTGGGAATTTCGATATTCCCGTTCATCTCACATTATTTTATACTCATAATATCGAACATCATCCCACCCCTTACCTTAATTGAAGATTTCGCCAAATGACTGATCTGCTAATTTTTCGCGTCTTCGTCGACCGTCGTCTCTAATAATCAATGAGAGAATTATAGCCGCACAACCACCATATACAAATAAATTACTGACTAAATATAATTAAATAAATAAATAAATTAATAAATCATCTACTACTTATAATATAACCCAAAAATATATTTAATATTATTAAACACCCATTTTACTATAATCAGATTTTTTTGGAACTAAATATGATAGAAAGAACTTAATATTATGTCCACATATATATACATATATAGTTTTGATTTATATATAGATTTTTATATGTATCACATGAGTGCAGGTAATAATAATTAGTTACTATGTTTATTATTGACTACATTCTTAAGTATGCATCAACAAAATCATCATTTCTTAGCTAAGCTACTCATTTATCCAGCCCATATGTCCCTAGTCGGCACTATATCGTAGTCAAGGCTGTTCCGTTCATCTCACGTTATTTTATACTCATAAAATCGAACCTCATCTCACCCCTTACCTTAATTGAAGATTTCGCCAAATGACTGATCTGCTAATTTTTCGCGTCTTCGTCGACCGTCGTCTCTAATAATCAATGAGAGAATTATAGCCGCACAACCACCATATACAAATAAATTACTGACTAAATATAATTAAATAAATAAATAAATTAATAAATCATCTACTACTTATAATATAACCCAAAAATATATTTAATATTATTAAACACCCATTCTACTATAATCAGATTTTTTTTTGAACTAAATATGATAGAAAGAACAATATTATGTCCACATATATATACATATATAGTTTTGATTTATAATTAGATTTTTATATGTATCACATGAGTGCAGGTAATAATAATTAGTTATTGTGTTTATTATTGACTACATTCTTAAGTTTGCATCAACAAAATCATCATTTCTTAGCTAAGCTACTCATTTATCCAGCCCATATGTCCCTAGTCGGCACTATATCGTAGTCAAGGCTGTTATGTTACTGTCTGAATCAGTTTGGACGGTATTTTCTTATCGTGCCTTGTCTAAACTATCATTAAAAAAATCAGAACAAAACCTTTATTATCAGATCATAACAAGCATCTCTCTCCTCTACATTCTATCATTGATATTATTTTAAATGGTTAGCCTAGACATTCATGAATCACTAAAATATTTCCTACACATCTGACATAATTATATTAATAAAACTTTTCCAACTTTCGACTCTGTTGATAGTACATATTACTCTAAATTTACTGCATCATGAGAATATTGTTAAGAAATTTTCCAGTTCAATGACTATGATGGAGTTCCCTGTTTGTGTTTTAGCAACAAACCAAAATCAAAGAATATATAAAACTAAGGAAGTTAAATCTAAGGAAGTTGATCGATTAAATTTAAAGAATTGTCAGGCCACTATTATTATTATTATTATTATTATTATTAACAATAATAATTCACTCTATTAGTGCTAAAGTAATAAATTAATGTAACAACACAATTTTACTCCTTGTTTTTATTTTATTTTATATATATATTTATTTTATTTTATTTTATTTGATGTATTTTTTGTAAGTTAAATATGGTTAATATTAATAATTTAAATCAATTCGAATATATAAAACTAAGGAAGTTAAATGTAAGGAAGTTGATCAATTAAACTTAAAGAATTGTCAGGCCACTAATATGACTGTACATATCACTATCCTATAATCCACCAAATAGTAAGTTTGCTACAGATCACTCGTATATTAATGGTAAAATATCAAACACCTAAAGTAATTATCATTCTTCCACTAGACACGCTAAAAAAATAGATACTCGGACCCTTATCATAATAATCAAGTTCAGAGGTAGTTCACAAATTGTCATTCTTTGTGTATCAATTTCAGTTGTAGGACATATTCTATTCTACCATGAAATTCCATGTTATTATCAAAATCTAATTGGTGGAATTAAAAAAATTATACCTAATTGTGATTGGTTGTAGGCAGGAAGCGCTAATCCTTTCTATTCTTTTTCTTCCGGTCTTCCTTTTTGGTAGGTTATCATCTATATAAGTATATATATATATATATATAGCTTGGTAATTTTAGGTATAAGGTAATGAGAAATTGGAGTGTTACATTTCTCCCCCTGTTGAAGAAAATTTCGTCCTCGAAATTTACCTTACAGAAACAGTTCGGGATAAGAATCGCGCATCTGGCTTTCGACTTCCCACGTAGCACTTTCGTCAGTAGCACCTCCCCAGACAACCTTAACCAATGAAAATCGTCTTACTCCTTAATTCTTTGGTCTTTTGGTCCTCAATCCGTAGCGGTAAGGTCTCAAAAGTTAGATTCTCTTTTATTTGGACCTTGTCTGACTCAATCACGTGCGAGGGGTCGAAAATGTACTTGCAAAGTTGAGACACATGAAAGACACTATGAAGATTAGAAAGAGACGGAGGCAACGCGATCTGATACGCTACGTTACCGACACGTTTAAGAATTTGGTAAGGTCCTATAAACCGAGGGGTAAGCTTTCGCATTTTTAATGCCCGACCATCCCCAATTGTTGGAGTAACTCTCAGAAATACATGAACACCTTCTTGAAATTCAAGGTTTTTCTTTCTTTTATCATGGTAACTCTTTTGCCTACTTTGAGATGCTCTCATCTTTTCCTGAATCATTTTTACTTTATCAGTGGTTTGTTGAACAATCTCAGGTCCTAACACAAGGTTATCAACCGTCTCAAACCAACACAGAGGGGTCCTACACCTTCTCCCATACAACGCCTCAAAAGGGGCCATTTTAATGCTAGAGTGGAAACTATTGTTATAGGTAAACTCTATAAGTGGCAAAAAGCTATCCCAACTTCCATTTTGTTCCAACACACAAGCTCTCAACAAGTCCTCTAGGGATTGATTGGTTCGCTCAGTCTGACCATTTGTTTGTGGGTGGTAGGTTGAACTCATCCTCAGATTCGTACCTAAAGCGCTTTGTAAACCTTGCCAAAACTTAGAGGTAAACCTAGGGTCTCTATCTGAGACTGTACTTGATGGGATTCCATGCAACTTCACAATTTCCTTTAT
>NC_021162.2:50619767-50623812 GCF_000331145.2 Cicer arietinum | reverse complement strand
TTTTCATTTTAGGCCACCAAAATATCTTCTTGATGTCCTTATACATCTTTGTGGCTCCAGAGTGGATACTTAGATAACTCCTATGTCCTTCCTCTAAGATCATCTTTCTTAACTCCTCTACATCGGGAACACAAATTCTCTCCTTAAATCTCAAAATTCCATCCACACCTATTTTGAAATCAGGTTCTCTCCCTTGGTCTATCAACCGTAACTTATCTAAAAGGTGTAAATCCAATTTCCGATTCTTTTCAATCTCTTCCAATAGTCCACTAGTTACCTTCAACATTCCCAATTTAATGCTTTCTGGTGTCACTTCACAAACTAAACTAAGGTCTCTAATTTAATGCTTCTGGTGTCACTTCACAAACTAAACTAAGGTCTCTAAACTGTTCCAACAACTCACTATGCTTAACCATTAAGGCGGACACACTCAAAGTCTTCCTACTGAACGCATCAGCCACTACATTGGCCTTTCCAGGGTGATAGTTAAGCTCAAAATCAAAATCTTTAAGAAATTCCATCCACCTACGTTGTCTCATGTTCAACTCCTTCTGATCAAAAAGATACTTAAGGCTCTTATGGTCACTAAAAACCTCAAATCTAGATCCATATAAATAATGTCTCCACATCTTAAGTACAAAGACAACTGTTGCTAGTTCTAGGTCATGGGTAGGGTAGTTCCTCTCATGAATCTTCAGTTGCCTAGAAGCATATGCTACCACCTTCCCATTCTGCGTAAGTACTCCACCTAATCTGGAACCACACGCATCACAATATACTACAAAGGGTTCACTCAAGTCAGGTAATACTAGGATCGGTGCAGAGGTCAATCATTTCTTAAGCTCTTGGAAAATATTCTCACAATGCGTATCCCACACGAACAATTCCCCTTTTTGGGTCAACTTAGTTAAAGGTAAGGCCAACTTGGAAAATCCTTCTATGAACCTACGATAATAACCTGCCAATCCTAGGAAACTCCTAATCTCAGTCACTGATTTAGGTGTTTTCCATTCTAAGACACTCTCCACTTTGGCAGGATCAACAACTATTCCACCTTTTGAAATTATGTGTCCTAGGAAACTTACTTCCTCTAACCAAAATTCACACTTAGACAACTTGGCAAATAATTGTTTCTCCTTAAGGGTTTTCAAGACTATCCTTAAATGTTCACCATGTTCTTCCTTAGTCTTAGAGTACTCTAAGATATCATCTATAAACACAACCACAAAAGAGTCTAGGTAAGGATGAAAGATTCGATTCATGTAATCCATAAACATTGTTGGTGCATTAGTCACACCAAAAGGCATAACCAAATACTCGTAATGGTCATAACGGGTCCTAAAGGCGGTCTTAGGGGTATCAAAAGGCTTCACTTGAATCTGATGGTAACCTGATCTCAGGTCGATCTTACTAAACACACATGATCCTCTCAATTGATCCATAAAATCATCTATCCTAGGTAGCGGATACTTATTCTTGATTGTCACTTTATTAAGTCGACGGTAATCCACACATAACCTCATAGAGCCATCCTTCTTCTTAACCAACAACACAGGTGCACCCCATGGTGAAACACTAGGTCTTATAAATTGTTTATCTAAAAGCTCTTCCAATTGCTTCTTAAGTTCAGACAATTCTAAGGGAGACATCCTATATGGTGCCATGGATATGGGTCCAGTACCTGGTACAAGGTCAATGCTAAACTCAATCTCACGCTCTGGTGGTAAACTAGTGACATCTTCAGGGAATACTTCAACGAATTCACACACAATAGGAACATCTTGTATTACCACTTTTTCTTCAAATTCCAATGAGGCTAGGATCATGTATAACTAGGCATCTTCTTTCAAGAGTGCCTTCACTTGGTTGGTGGATATATTGCTAGGCTTATCCCTCTCTTCTGACTCCATAAATTCAATGGTTTTACAAAAAAAATCTACGCGGACACGGTTGGCAGATAGCCAATCCATACCAAGAATCACATCAACCAGACGTAAAGGTAAACACACTAAGTCAACATGGAAGTCCCTTCCACAGACATGGATAGAAATGTCAAGACAAACACTAGAGGTATTGATAGCGTTTCAGCAAGTTTACTGAATCGTTGCAAGTAATAATAAAACGGTAGTACCGAGTGTCGAACTCAAGGATTGCGTTTTACTATTGAATTATATTTGATTACTAGAATTGAACAAAAAGGTTCCCAAGTTGATTGAAATAATGTTTGAAATTAACAACAATAATAAAATTGATCTTTTATAATGAGAAAAATGTCAGGGATGAGTTTCACTTCGAATCCAACCTTGGTGTCTAATTTGATCCTAGTTACTGAATTCCTTTATTGAATTATTACCGAATTCTCTTTATTATTCTTGCCCTAATGTCTTAGTGACAGAACCTTTAATTCCAAAGTAACCCCTAATTCCTTAGTGGATTTAAGATTAGAATTAAGCATTACCGTATAGAAATTCTCTTGTAAATTATTGCTTTGCAACTAATTTAATTGGTTTCATGACCTGCATCTATCCCTAGACTACAAATTCATGAATTTCTCATCTCAAGCATTCGTAAAGTCCACTTCCGTTTCAAAATACAAATCGTAGAACATTTTAATGTTGATCAAGCAATAAAAAGCATTAAGCACAGAGATGAGAAAAACAATTCAATAAACTCATTCATATAACTAGAACACGCTCCAGGCGCGCGTTGACAGAACTGAAACACGAGAAATGCGCTCCAGGCGCGCAGGGCGCGCTCCAGGCGCACAGCATCTGCTGTCTGATGTATTTTGCATTTTTGTCATCTTTTGCGTCTGAATTTGGTCTCGGTGTCTTCATGAAAGTTGTAGATATGGATCTTAGCTTTCATTAACACTTCGATTGACACTAATTGGACATCTAAAACTCCAGATATGGCTGAAAAACTCCACATATATTATGTTGATTTTTCACCAAAATTCAGCACTGCACTAAAACAAAACGCAATGTAAAATTACGACAAATTCCTACTTAATCAACGAAATAAAAACAAAAAACATTTTATTAACTCAAAGAACAAAAATAAACAAAATGTATCAAATAAATCCTTAATTTAACTGATGATTGAGGATAAATAAGACTAAAACAGTGGGAAAATATGCATATGATGAAGAGTCATCACAACCCCAAACTTAATCTATTGCTTGTCCCCAAGCAACAATTAATTTCATATTTGGTCCTGTTAAATGCACACTTAAATTCAATTTCTCAAATTACATCAAACTCAAATTTCAAAGTTCTTGCTACTGCAAAACATTCATCATGCTCTATGGTTGTTTTCAAAAATACAGACAACAAGATTTGTACACCTTGGCATTCATTCATCAAATTCAACTCTCTCTTCACACAATCTCACCAAAATTTCTCTCAAGTGTTTAGAAAGGTTTATGAATTTATCACTCAAATCCTAGAACATGCATCACGCTACCATAGGCTTGAAAAAATTCTAGTTAGCAATCACAATGCAGTAAACATATACATTTTTGGAGGACTTTCGGGTTGTACTGAGGCTTAGGTAAGGGTAGGAAATTTTAGGATAGTAGGCTTTACCACTTGGAGTTAGGCATACATTTCCAGATTATTCTACCATTTTTTTTTCTTCACCTTTTCATTATGGAGATTCTCAGACATTGACAGAAGAACCAAGAAGATATATTTTGTTTTTGTTTTTTTTTTCTTCTTTCTTCTTTCATTTTTTTTTCTTCTTTTTATTTTTTTTTCTTTTTCTGAGAATCACCACCCCAAACTTAGAAAGTTGCTATCCCATGAGCAACCCCAAACTTAGAATTTTATCAAGACGTGAATTTTTTTCTACCTAACTCCAAGTAAGGTGATTTAATTAAAGTCAGGTGTTTTGCTTGTAATGTGGCTAGTAACCGAAATAAAAGGGCAAGGCTCAAAGGGGCTAGCAAAGGGTAAAATTTTCATAGGGTAGTTAGAAAGGCTCAAACGACCAATAAAATTGCATCAATGTATGCATAAATTACATGTGATGCAAGTCAGAATTA
>NC_021162.2:50614505-50618765 GCF_000331145.2 Cicer arietinum | reverse complement strand
CTCGTCGTTTTCTGTAACTTTGAGAAAAAAATCTTCATATTCTACTAGTTCGGCAAGGTCATCAGCACACTTTCCATTCTTATGTGCTTCTCCGCAAAAGTCACACCTAAGAGGCTGCATCGGAGGGATCTGAGGGTGATGTTTTAAAAATGTATGGCTCATGATTTGCCCCTCAATCATGCGACATATACCCGAAATAAGACAAGTATCACACTCTTCATATAATTGCAGTAGAATATCATCAGTATAATCTTCCATGCTCTACAACGAATAGTTATCTCAAACAAAGAAGAGACAAACCACTAGACATGACATTAGCAAGTTCAACAAATAAAAAAAATATCAAAAATTTTATTGTAGAGCAAAAAATTTCAATTAAGTAAATAAATTAAATTCAATAGTGAATTGGCAATCCCCGGCAACGGCGCCAAAAACTTGATAGCGTTTCAGCAAGTGTACTGAATCGTTGCAAGTAATAATAAAACGGTAGTACCGAGTGTCGAACTCAAGGATTGCATTTTACTATTGAATTATATTTGATTACTAGAATTGAACAAAAAGGTTCCCAAGTTGATTGAAATAATGTTTGAAATTAACAACAATAATAAAATTGATCTTTTATAATGAGAAAAATGTCAGGGATGAGTTTCACTTCGAATCCAACCTTGGTGTCTAATTTGATCCTAGTTACTGAATTCCTTTATTGAATTATTACCGAATTCTCTTTATTATTCTTGCCCTAATGTCTTAGTGACAGAACCTTTAATTCCAAAGTAACCCCTAATTCCTTAGTGGATTTAAGATTAGAATTAAGCATTACCGTATAGAAATTCTCTTGTAAATTATTGCTTCGCAACTAATTTAATTGGTTTCATGACCTGCATCTATCCCTAGACTACAAATTCATGAATTTCTCATCTCAAGCATTCGTAAAGTCCACTTCCGTTTCAAAATACAAATCGTAGAACATTTTAATGTTGATCAAGCAATAAAAAGCATTAAGCACAGAGATGAGAAAAACAATTCAATAAACTCATTCATATAACTAGAAATCAAATCAGAAAAATAAGGGTTTCATCTGGTTACACTCATCCCTAACAAATAGGGTTTAGTTACTCATGACAGAGATACAAAAGATAAGGATTAAAGAAGAATTACAAGAATGCTGATGCGCGTCACGCGCCCCAGGCGCGCAGGGCACGCTCCAGACGCGCGTTGACAGAACTGAAACATGAGAAATGCGCTCCAGGCGCGCAAGGCGCGCTCCAGGTGCACAGCATCTGCTGTCTGATGTATTTTGCATTTTTCTCATCTTTTGCGTCTGAATTCTGTCCCGGTGTATTCTTGAAAGTTGTAGATATGGATCTTAGCTTTCATTAGCACTTGGAGTGACACTAACTGGACATCTAGAACTCCAGATATGGCTGAAAAACTCCACATATATCATGTTGATTTTTCACCAAAATTCAGCACTACACTAAAACAAAACGCAATGTAAAATTACGACAAATTCCTACTTAATCAACGAAATAAAAACAAAAAACATTTTATTAACTCAAAGAACAAAAATCAACAAAATGTATCAAATAAATCCTTAATTTAACTGATGATTTAGGATAAATAAGACTAAAACAGTGGAAAAATATGCATATGATGAAGAGTCATCAAGTATCAACAGAATCACTAGTTGGGGTATTCACAATCAAATCATACCATAAACAAGATACAGGTAGTCCTAAGCGTCTAACACAGTCAAGAGACACAAAGGAATGAGTGGCACCACAATCAAATAGTACAAATAAAGGAGTATCATTTATGAGACATGTACCTTAGATCAAGTTGTCTTTCTCAGACGCTCCTGCACCACTGAGGGCAAAGACTCTTCCATTGGATTTAGGTCAGCTGGCTTGGGAACTCTGGTTTCCAGGCTGTGGAGTCTTCCTTGGGTAGGGGCATGTGGTGCTAATGTGGCCTTGTTGTTGACAATTAAAAAAAGTAACTCCAGCATCTCTACATTCATATGCCATGTGACCCTGCTTACTACACCTGTGACATCGGATAGGAGTAGCTGGATCACCATTATAACCATGGTTGTTGTGCGAGACTTGACTCATGTTACTATTTTCGTTACTAACTCCTCGTCCATTGGGGTTTCCTCTACCACTCCCATAATTATAACTGTTTCCATTTCCTTTTCCATTACCACTACTAGCTCCTTTTCCAGCTGAAAAACTGTATTGTTGCTAATTCGGACGACTTCCTGATTTACTAGGAGGAAAAGAGTAAGGTTTTCCTCTATTATGATGCATATGCCTCTTGTCCTTCATGGTTCTAGTGTTTCGGTAATGTGCCTTTTCAGCACGACTATCCTCATCATAAATCCTACTCTTATTCACTAGGGTAGGAAAGTCACGAATCTCTTGCATTCCAACCTGTTTCTTGATCTCTGGCCTGAGTCCCATTTCAAACTTGATGCATTTCGACTTTTCTCCTGCCTCTCCAACATAGAGTGGATAGTACTTGGATAATTCCTCGAACTTAGCTGCATACTCCGCTACTGACATATTTCCCTGTTCCAATTTAACAAATTCCATCTCCTTCCTATTACAGATATCTTCAGGGAAATACTTAATTAGAAACATGTCCTTGAATATAGCCCAAGTAATTGCAGTCCCTGCATTATCTAAACGTTGGCGTGCATTATCCCACTAATGTTCAACTTCCTCCGTCAACATAAAGGTGCCAAGATGCACTTTCTGACCTTCGGGGCATGCCACTCCTCTGAAAATTTTTCAACTTCTTGCAACCACTTTTGAGCTCCATCAGGATTATAGTGACCTTCAAACGATGGAGGGTTAGCCTTGTGGAATTGATCCATCACCATGAATTCATTTATTTGCACATTTCCTTGGCCACCACTTTAGCTAGTAGCTTGAGCAACAACTTGAGCAGCAATCTGTGCAGCTTGCGCAGAGGCTTGTGCAGTAGCTTGAGATTCATCCAAAGCTTGGAGAGCCTGCACTATAACTCCTGCCATGGACTCTAGAGCCTCAACAATCGCAACATCATTCCTTCCACTAGCCATCACTACCTACATCAATCAGATAAGACAATCGAATATAGTGAGACACTTAGGGTAGTGAGAACTAACCTAGTTCTACAACACTAACACAATAATGTCCATGACCACAGAACACATAATAGAGTACACAAAGAAACATAGCGAACACATAACACATTTACGGTCTGATTGGATAGACCAGCTCTGATACCACAAATGTGACACCCTAAACCCCCAAAAAAAAAAAAATTTTTTATTAAGATAAAGAGTATCACATAATCATAAGCATGTCACATAAATCCAAAATTTCCATCAAACATAATGACATCGAAATCATAGTATCATACAACAGAATCCTTTTTGAAGTACACATACTTATGTTTTAAATTCAGTGCAAATATAGTCCCAACCCGATGTCACTATCAGAGCAGGAATTCCCAAAATAAAAATGCTCAAAATAACATCAATACAATGCATATAAAAAGAGTCTCCAAGACGTGAAGGCTTCCGCCTCACCGATGGTATTAGTCATCACCTGCAACTTACAACTCGTCTACGTCCGTCGCAAACGCCAAACACAAACAACGAGGGGTGAGTATCGAAATTATGTAACAGTATAAAATACACGAGGATAACACGCAAACAATCAAATTATCACAATCTAAAAAACAGTCAAGTGTATAATATCAACGATTTATCAAATTCATTCACAATAGGATAATCACCATGATGAAATGCTATGCATGTCCTATACTCTATACTTCATCATTTGGTACCATTCTACTCTGAAGTACTTGGTTAGGAGGCATGATACTATGCCACTACAAGAGTGGACGGACAATTCATGAATGGCCAAGTCCTCATAGATCCCCTCAACTCAACCCGAGACACATATACGCGACAGTCGGGGTACTCTTGTGTTTCACGGTAGTTCTCGGCCTTAGGAAATAACCCACTAATCCATTTAGGAATTCCCCACTAGGTGTACCCCCAAGGTCTATCAGTCTTACCTTACAGTTCGACTGTAGCCCTCCACGATCAGGCTCATTCAGTTGTACTTCCCCGAATCACTAGGTTTGTCAGACCATCCCTATATGTTGACAAAATAATCCTAACTCCAAAATCTACAACACATATCTCAGACTTACCCGATCATCACAACTCAATAAGTTTTAGTTTGACTTCACAATATTCATCAT
>NC_021162.2:50612614-50613782 GCF_000331145.2 Cicer arietinum | reverse complement strand
CATTCACACAGTAACAATCAACATAATATTCATAAAATCAGACGGCATACAATCTTGATATAAATAATTTCACGGCAATTCTATAGGTTGCTAAATTATATTTTAATCCTCACTATTACCATTCACATTTTATTAATTAATTATTATTACTCAATAGGGCTCAACCGTACGTAGTAAGCCCCGAATGAATATCTGAGAATTTCAATATTCCCGTTCATCTCACGTTATTTTATACTCATAATATCGAACCTCATCCCACCCCTTACCTTAATTGAAGATTTCGCCAAATGACTGATATGCTAATTTGTCGCGTCTTCATCGATTGTTGTCTCTAATAATCCATGAGAGAATTATAGCCGCACAACCACCAAATACAAATAAATTACTGACTAAATATAATTAAATAAATAAATTAATTAATAAATTAATAAATCATCTACTACTTATAATATAACCCAAAAATATATTTAATATTATTAAACACCCATTCTACTATAATCAGATTTTTTTTTTTTTTGAACTAAATATGATAGAAAGAACTTAATATTATGTTCACATATATATACATATATAGTTTTGATTTATAATTAGATTTTTATATGTATCACATGAGTGCAGGTAATAATAATTAGTTACTATGTTTATTATCGACTACATTCTTAGGGTTTTTTTTTTCTGACTGCCCTCTTTCTCAAAAAATAATACCTAACTACCCTCTTTTGAAATAAATCTACCAAAATGCCCCTTTTTTTTTCAAACTTTTTTCCCCTTACAAGTCGCCACTTGGAATGGCGACTTCCAACTTGTTTTTTTAAAATAAAAAAAAAAATTTGAATTTTTTTTAATTTTTAGTAAAATTATATATATAATTAATTATTATAATTCATAAAAATAACATAAAAAATAAATAAATAGAAATTTAAATTATGAAAAAAATTTAGTAAATCGAAATTCCAAATGGGCATTTATAAAATAATTTTTTCGTTAAAAAAAATATTTTAATTTTTATTGAAATAACAAAAGTAATATATATATATATATATATATAACTAATATAATTCATAAAAATAGATAAATAGAAATTTTAAATTACGATAAAATTTTAGGAAATTCAAGTTCGAAATGTCAATTTTTAAAAGGTTAGTTTTTTGTAAAAAATAATTATTTC
>NC_021162.2:50610204-50612288 GCF_000331145.2 Cicer arietinum | reverse complement strand
AAATTTAAATTACGATAAAACTACATAAATAGAAATTAGGATAATTGACTAGAGCTGGCTGTAACATTTGGACAATGTTTTCGAGTATGGCCAGTTAATCGACATAATCCACATTTTCTCGGTACTTTTTCTTTAACGTCCATTTCAGTTCTAATATGGGTACTATTTGGACGACCTTTTTTAATTCTCCGCATTTGAGGATTGTGATACAATGTTTTACCTTCATATGTGGGCCAATATCCTTCATTAGGTATAGGTGGAAATTCTTCTTTGTAGATGTTAAATACACTAACAACCTTGTACACGTTAGATATAAGCACTAAATAGTTTTGACGAGCATAAGAACATGCAGCTATGGCATGTGAACAAGGAATATGTATAGCTTGAAATTTTCCACAATCACACCATTTTCTTTGAAGGTTGACTTCGAAATGACCAATTGGTCACACCTCTCTTGGGTTTACTGTTTCATGCACCATGAAAGAATAATGATTTCGGTCAAATTGCATGACTTGGTGAGTATTAGATTTACCAACTTCACATTTAATCTTGTCCATGCAATCGTTTATGTATACTCGACCAGAAGCTAATGATGCCTGATGTTGTTGTCCCCTCTCTGCATATAAAACTCCCAATCTATAGTATGTTGATTGTACCAAAGCAGTGACTGAGAGATTGCGTGTATCCTTGAGCACTGCGTTGATGGACTCGGAAACATTTGTTGTCATGTGTCCCCATCGTCGACCTTGAGAATAAGCCATAGTCCATTGTTCTGGGGGGATATTATCGATCCATCTTAAAGCCTCTGGATTTTCCATCTTGATTTCATTGCGGTAATACTTGAATGATGGCTCATTTAATGCATATCCTGTAAGAAATGATGTAAAAATTATCAAATATGATTAAGTGATAAATGGAAAATATACTAAGAAGAATTAGATCATTACCCATACAAACGAGTTTTCTTTGAAGTCCCTTGTCCTTGAACTCTCTCATGAAATTTTGTGCAATGTGTCGGATGCAGTACACTTGTGTTGACGGAGGATCATGCCAACCATTATTTGGATTATTATAAGCACTCTTAATGGATTTGTGTCTATCTGAAGACAAACAAATGTCGACTTGAGGTGTTACATACCTTCTTAGATTTTTCAAAAAAAAGCTTCAAGCACCCCCTGTCTCACCTTCCACAATTGCATAAGCAATGGGAATTGTATTTTTGTTTCCATCTTGTTCAACAACAAGAAAAAAAGTCCCCTTGTACTTTCCATACAACCAAGTTCCATCCACTAAGACAAATGGTTTACAAAATTTAAACTCAGATATGCACGGAGGGAAAGCCCAGAATAATTGTTTGAAAATTTTTGACCCCTGCAATAGAGTATTATCAGGATATGCAACTGATACTTCCATTTCCACAATAGTTCTTGGAAGAAATTTTTGCATAGTCAACAACCACCTTGGAAGGTCATTGTAAGACTTTTCCCAGTTCCCATAAATTGTTTCGATAGCTTTGTTCTTTGTCATCCATGCCTTTCTATAGGTGATTGTATAGTTGTATCGTTCCCGAATATGTGCAATGATCACCTTCACTATAATTGATGGGTCAGCTTTCAAAAGCGACTTTATGCTTTCGCATATGATGTTAGAGTCGAGCTTGGTATGATCCTGTGACTTAGAAGAATTTGCGCAATTGTGGGGCCCTTTCAAACGACCAATCACCCATTGGTTACTTTTTTGACTTAACGAAGCCCTACATTTGAACAAGCATTGTGGATTGACACATTTAATTACATACATGTATTGATCAGATTTCACTACACGGTAATTGAGGGAGTGTTTTATGTGATAATGCTTAATTGCAAGTTGACAATCTGGTTGGCTATTAAACTTCATTCCAATCTCAAGAGATGCATCTAATGGAGGTGGTTCATTAGATGGCATATCAAATTCGGAGGATTGGTAAGTATAATCCAAATTTAGATTACACATATGGAATGGTGGATCGTATGTTGGCTCTAGATCTCACCATTGTCGTTGTCACCTTCGTCGTCCTCGTCTTCATCAAAGTATGTTTCTTCTTC
>NC_021162.2:50607868-50609785 GCF_000331145.2 Cicer arietinum | reverse complement strand
TTTTTTTTCGTCACTTTTGAAATATTTACCAATATCTTGTCTTTCACATATTTCACCATTGTAATAACTTAGAAAAACTATATTTTTTGGTGCCATTGATATGAAAATGAGATATTGAGATTGAGATGAAATGCAATGAAAATAATATATCATACTTATAACAACCAATTATGATACATGCAATGCTGTAAAATACTTCCAACACTTGTCCAATCCCATTCAATCCCATTGTGATAATTCAAAGCTTCTGCATTGCCATTGTGATAGCTCAGACGTGCATGCATGCACTACCTACAAATCTCCTTTCCCAAAGGCGACTTCATTAACATGCCTTTGATAAGTCGCCATCCCAAATGGCGATCTCGTGACACATGCTGAAGCAAGTCGCCATTCACAAAGGCGGCCTTGGAAAAGCTTTGAGAAATCGCCTTTCCAAAAGGCGATTTAGAGGAGAATCAGAATATATTCATATTCTCACGTTGGGAACTTGCAAAAATGTCATCAGCTTTCTAGCCTTCTCCGTCCAATCTAATCTTTGCCAGAAGTTTGTATTTTCAAAGTTCTTCTTGTGTGAAGCCATGCATAATATTTTATTGGTCATTCAAAGTATTGTCTTGTTTATAAATAGGCCAATTCTATGATTTAAAGTCATTCAAAGTATTGTCTTCCACTCTTCACAACTTAAATCTTCTTTATATTTTCATTTTTCCACTATTAATATTTCTTCCTTGGTCCTTATTTTTCTTTAAATGGCATTGTTATGGAATGATGATAATCACAGATCGGAGCTACACTACATTCAAAATTTTGTAAGTAATACAATACTTTATGTTATATGTTTTATACTAAGTTTTATTCTAAAATATAGTTTTAGTATAATATCTTCTAAAATATTTTTTTTATATGTTGGATAAACAAGTTGACTATAGTTGGGCATTATTCTACGAAAATGAGAACAAAGAGTGGAATGAACGAGAGAATCATATTCTTCATAGTCAACCTCTAAATGTTGAATTCAAACCAAGTTATGAATACATGGTTTGGTTTTGCAAAAATTCTAAATGATTTATTTCTGTAGAAAACCAATTGGTTGATCCTCGTGCCAATCCACCTCAACCTCCACCACAATTTTCACCCTCAACCTCCACCGCAATCTAGTCAATTTTTTGTTCACCCCTAACCTCCACCGCAATCTAGCCAACATTTTTTCCAAGAATCAATGCCCAAAACAACACAACAAAATCAATATTATATACCAACACCTTCTGACACTCAACCGTCTCCTCATACTTTTACACACACACCACATCCTCATACTTTTATCCACACACCACATCAATCTTACGGGTTCACGTCTGGGGAACAATTTAATTTTGACAGTCAACAACCACATTAAGAAGACAACCGTCGACTATCATTTGCATCAAGCGAAGAGGAATTGTTGTATAACACGTTCAACAGTCGTCATAATACACCTGAGTCCGCTACCCAGTTACTGAATAATATGTGTCAACAAAATTTTCAAATTCCAAGCTTTGGGAATGCATATACTCCGTTGAATCAAATATCTAACTGGACTCAAGGTGGAAGTAGTTCTTCTGCAACACTTCCACCTAGACATCCTCCACAGTAAGAAGACGAAGATCAAGAAGAAGAAGAACAAGAACAAGAAACTCGTGATGTACCAAGGCGTCGTCAAAATCCCGAACGTGTGAGAAAACCTCGACAATGTGGTACTGGAGGCCACCTTCAACATTAATTATCGTAATTTTTGTAAAATTTGTGATGTTTTTTATGAATAAATTATGTAATTTAAAGTTTTATCGTAATTTAAATTTTCTATTTATGTATTTTTATGAATTATAATAATTTTAATGTTATATATATATATATATATATATTATTTTAATTAAATTT
>NC_021162.2:50593559-50607695 GCF_000331145.2 Cicer arietinum | reverse complement strand
TTATATTAGTTATATATATATATATATATATATATTACTTTTGTTATTTCAATAAAAATAAAAATATTTTTTTTAACGAAAAAATTATTTTATAAATTCCCATTTGGAATTTGGATTTACTAAATTTTTTTCATAATTTAAATTTCTATTTATTTATTTTTTATGTATTTTTATGAATTATAATAATTAATTATATATATAATTTTACTAAAAACTAAAAAAAAATTCAAATTTTTTTTTTATTTAAAAAAAAATAAGTTGGAAGTCGCCATTTGGGAGTTGGTCTTCCTTAAGGAAGTCGCCATTCCAAATGGCGACTTGTAAGGCGAAAAAAATTTAAAAGAAAATGGGCATTTTAGTAGATTTATTTCAAAAGGGGGTACTTACGTATTATTTTTTGAGAAAGAGGGCAGTCAGAAAAAAAAAACCACATTCTTAAGTATGCATCAACAAAATCATCATTTCATAGCTAAGCTACTCATTTATCCAGCCCATATGTCCCTAGACAGCACTATATCGTAGTCAAGGCTGTTCTGTTACTGTCTGAATCAGTTTGGATGGTATTTTCTTATCGTGCCTTGTCTAAACTATCATAAAAAAAATTAGAACAAAACCTTTGTTATCAGATCATAACAAGCATCTCTCTCTACATTCTATCATTGATATTATTTTAAATGGTTACTCTAGATATTCATGAATCACTAAAATATTTCCTACACATCTGACATAATTATATTAATAAAACTTTTCCAACTTCCGACTCTATTGATAGTACATATTACTCTAAATTTACTGCATCATGAGAATATTGTTAAGAAATTTTCCAGTTCAATGTCTATGATGGAGTTCCCTGTTTGTGTTTTAGCAACAAACCAAAATCAAAGAATATATAAAACTAAGGAAGTTAAATCTAAGGAAGTTGATCAATTAAACTTAAAGAATTGTCAGGCCACTAATATGACTGTACATATCACTATCCTATAATCCACCAAATAGTAAGTTTGCTACAGATCACTCGTATATTAATGGTAAAATATCAAACACCTAAAGTAATTATCATTCTTCCACTAGATACGCTAAAAAATAGATACTCGGATCCTTATCATAATAATCAAGTTCAGAGGGAGTTCACAGATTGTCATTCTTTGTGTATCAATTTCAACTGTCTGACATATTCTATTCTACCATCAAATTCCATGTCATTATCAAAATCTAATTGGTGAAATTAAAAAAATTATACCTGATTGTGATTGGCTGTAGGCAGGAAGCGCTAATCCTTTCTATTCTTTTTCTTTTTCTTCCGGTCTTTCTTTTTGGTAGGTTATCATCTATATAAGTATATATATATATATATAGCTTGGTAATTTTAGGTTTTCTCTTAGGCCTAATTGTGAAACACGGGCCTGTCATATGGCTGATCTGCCAATACTTCAGTCTCACTATTAGAGTTATTATTATTATTATTATTATTATTATTATTATTATTATTATTATTATTATTAACAATAATAACTCACTCTATTAGTGTTAAAGTAATAAATTAATGTAGCAACACAATTTTACTCCTTTTTTTATTTTTTTTATTTATTTTTTGTAAGTTAAATATAGTTAATATTAATAATTTAAATCAATTACTAAGACAAATATACCGACACACCTAAAGAAATTAGAACACATATTAACACTCATAAAAAAAGTAGTATTGTATCATTATACTATTTAAAATAAGGTAATGAGAAATTGGAGTGTTACACAAGTCACCTAGGAATTCCCCACCTAAATACCTCCAAGGTCTAACAATCTTGCCTTAAGGCTCGACAACAGACCGCCACGATCCGGCTCATTCAATTGTACTTCCCCGGAATCACTAGGCTTGTCAGGCCCTACTTATATGATGACAAAATAATCTTCACTTCACAAATTCTTAATATTTATTTTCTCCCCTCGTTGGCCTATGGTACTCCATTAAGACCTTCATCTCAAACACAAATTGAAATTACAATATTTTCATCACAATTTATAACATCACTATCATTAATCACACATCATCATCATCACATAAACTCATCACAAATTTATAGCATCACTATCATCAATCATACAACAATACATATATTCATAACAAATTTATCACATCGCCATTATTAATCATACATTATCATCATTACATAAAATTATCACAACACATCCATTTTTATTATAACATCATTTAAACTCATCTAATCAAACATATGCATAAAATTAATTCAACAACCAATATCACAATAACATCAAACACCACACATTTAAAGAAATTAAATCAAATATCACAATAATATCAAATGTCACACATTTAACGAAATTAAATCAAATATCACAATAATATCAAATGCCAATATTTAACGAAATTAAATCAAACATCACCATAAAATTAAATACCACACATTTAACGAATCAATCCACACCTTATAAGTATTTCTATTCCAAATTTTAATCTCACAATTTCCATTTTCCACATTAATTAATTTATTACTCAAAGGGCTACTGACGTACGTAGCGAGCCCCGGATGAATCGTTGGAAAATGATTTTCCCGTTCATCTCAATATATTATACTCATGAATTCAAATGTTCTCTCACCCTTTACCTTATTTCGATGCTTTCACACACGAATAGGATTCCACAAGCAAACAGCCTTTGCTCATTGACTCTTTGTCCTTCAATTGATCTAACTCGACAGTTTATGGGTAAACGTTAAAAATAAATTATGAGAACATACTATAAAAACTAAATTCTAAATTCGGTCAAGGAAAATTACCATAAATCAAAAAACCAATCATTGAATAATATAGTCACTTTTCACACGGTCGTTTTGGCATTGGTTTCACTCAAATCGGACTTACGCTGAAGGAGAACAGTGCAAAATAACGAATTCTACAAATGGAGAAGTCGGGTATTTTAGAGAGAATTTTGGGTTGTTAAAAATCTGAAAAACTATGTTTAATTGACGAGTTAAATGAATGAAATAACATACTCAAATTTGAAAGAAAATGGAGAAAGTTTTATGAATAATCGTGAGACACCGACATTGATTTCCTATTTAATTCTCACTATTCCCGTTGCTACGTGCGGCTGCCCATACCTTCCACTTTATTTCTCCTGTAGCTCTAGAATTTGTCTCTTATTTTGTTAGGTTATTATTAACCTAATCTATTGAACCAATTTTATTTCTTAAACGTATTTTTTTTATTTTCACAAGACCCAATTAATTACACATTTATTTTAATTTATTTATTTGTCATTAAAATAATATTTTTCAAAATATCAGATGAAAATAATTATATTTTGAAAATAGTTAAAATGACAAAATAAATAAATATAATATCAATATTTTATAAAATGAAGTAATTAAAATAATTAATCTTTTAAAATACATTAATAATCAAAACTCTCATATTCAAAACAATTCCTATAATAATACTTATTTTTCCAAATACTCAAATTTAAATATTACCATCTTTAGAGAATAGTTGAAATTCTAAAATAAATACATATAACATCAACACTTTATATTAATTACTAAATCTTAATAAATATATATAAAATCACAATGTCATAACAAGTATATAAAAATAAACGAAATCAAACAAATATCAATTCTATCTCAAGATAATTATTTATAAAAAAAAAATAACTAAAAATAGAAAATAGTTATAAATAATTGAAATATAACTACGTGCATATATACTTAACATGAGTCAAGTGTATAGAAAAATATTACATTAATTCGATACGCATATATACACGTAAAATCGCATAAAATCTTTTTCTTTAAAATATTATATTAAAATACTATATTTTTTAAAAAAATATATCAAATAATAAAATATAATATTTATTATTTATATCACTCATTTAATTTAATATTTATAAAACTAGCACATCATAGAAAGCACCCATATAATGAAAATTGTCCCAAAATTTATCAACATATATTATAAAATAATTTTAACATTACATTAATTATTTAAAATCATATTTAAGTAATAAAATAGTTTATTATAAAATTTGGGGTGTTACAAATGACATTTAGTTAGTATTAATTAATTTCTTTTGTTTTTTAGGAAAATATTTTTTATGTTGAATTGAATATTTATTCATTTGTTATTTTTATTGCTTGTAGGTGAAGATTAAAAATTAATTTGTTGTTGAAGATGGAGTTTTGACAATTAACTGGGTATTTAATTTTTTTTTTTTTAGAAATTGTTATATAAAAATTTGTATCCCTATTATTTTGTCAGTAAGACAGTTTTGTATTATTAGTAAATACTCTAAAGTTAACATGGTCTAGCTATTTTGAAATGCTTGTAAGAGTTTTTGTTAATTTATAATATATATGATGAAGAACTTTTATTTCATGTTGATTCTTAAATATATTTATTTTATTGTGTATTTTCTTTATAGTTTAATTATTTTGTAAAATAAAATACTAAATTAATATACAATCTATATTGAAATAAAATTATTTGAAATCAAAACCTATCCCCATGGAACAAACTATTGGTATAGAAATTGTAAAATTTTGCTAAGCTCTATACCAATGATAAAATGTCTGTAGCTAAATGACATGGTCATATCCAACAGCCAAAAGTCAAACACTATAACTTATAGCGATTGAAAACAACCGTGGGCATAGATAAGTTATATACCACCAAATAAATTTCCGTAGATATAGGGTTTTTGGTTGGACCTACAGTTAGTTTGTAGACGTTTATCTACGTTTTTGTCTGTCACTAAAAGTCAAATTTCTTGTAATACTGCATTTTTCTATGAGATTTTCATAAAAACTAAATGAAGAAATTATCTCAAAGGAATTTAAGATACAATTGAAAGAAGACATTGTTTTAAATCATATATAGATTCTTTTTATTTTTGGTGATGTCAAAATTGAGGTATATTTATTCAAATTGCATATTACCAATGTAATTGCTGCATACCATAAAATAAATCTTGTAATATAAAAATCTGACTTTTTAACTTGATAAGATTTATTTAAACTTTATGATGAACTTATCAAATTAAATACACAATGTCATACTTTATGAATCTAAAATAATTTGTCTTTCTATCCAAACTATATTTTATGATAAAACTCTCAAATTATGTATCAATTCATAATTTCTATGGGCCAATTATAAAAATAATTTGACATTTTATTCTAATTAGTCACACAAATATAATAAAAATTCCCGCACAATAAAATTCACTATACCACATATAATTAATTATAATATTACGTCTAATTCCTTATGTGATCTCACAAACTTAACATTTATATTAATTAATTATAGATGTTGTGGCTAAACCAAAATTAATCAAAATTTTAAAGATCCCTAGACGTGAAAAACTTAATTATACGAAAATAACAAAATTATCAACTTTAAGACATAGTCTAGACATAAAATTATCAAATAATTGCATAATTAAAACATAATATTATGCATTTGAATCAATATATACATCATATGAAATAAATTTATTTTGATTTAATAATTCATGCTTAAAATAATCATAAAAGGAAAAGGTAGGAAGTATCAACAACCTGAGTTCAAATCCTGAAAATTTCTTTTCTCCAGCATTTGTTTTTGAAAAAAATCTATTAATTGATTGAGCAGTTAGCGATAAGCATTTTCCATCGCAATGCGAGTTCAAATCCCACTAACTCCATTCAATTTGTCATCAAATGTGGAATGACCCATAAAATAATTAACCATAACCGTTGTTTCAATGAACAAAAGGTTCAAGTTTATATGTTATTGGTCTTTTTTAAACTTTCACTCTCCTAGTATAGTATAGATGGTGTATCTTGAAAATTGATTGAGAAGTTTAAGAACCAGTAACCTATTTATAGACATACATGAAGAATACATTGAATATCCCATTGTTACTTTCATAATATATATGAAAACTAGAATATTTTATATGTATAACTTATGAATCATTATTATTAAGTTTTGACATTTCGTTTGGATAATTCATAAACCACCATCAAGTAAAATTTTTAATAATTTAAATCACTTAATATGATTTTTATGATGAAATTATTAAACAAATATGTAGTTTGGTTTTATTATCTCACACAAATTTAATTACTAGTATTATTTTAAGGTTATTTACAATTACATGTGGAACCAACTATTTTTATTTGAGGAATAACTAGTATATTAATTAAATTTTGCATAACAAATTAGTAAAACTTTAATAACATTATGAAAAGTAATGGAAACAAGCCGGTAGAGAAAAGACATATGGAATTTTTGAATATTTTTTATTTGACGATAGAATTCAATTAAAATTTGCCAACACAACACAAGAGCATTGGTTGAAGGAAAAAACACAACATATCACTGCCATACACATTTTTTTTTTTGACTTTAGTTTTTCTTCACTACACATAAGTTAATTTGTTAAAAATCGATAATTTTTTTATCAATGACTTATCTTATTAGGGAATTCGAGTTTGTTACTATTATTGCAAAATAAGAGAGAATACAGAGTTTGTTACTATAAATTAGATAGTAAACTCTATCTTATTATGTGTTTGAGAATAGTCACAATACATTACAAATTATAAGTAAATGATAATATTATCCTTTTTCATCATGGCCATGGAATTGAGATTTTGCAATTTGATACAAATATTTACAAATTGATAAAATTATACAGTAATTTAAAATTTATTAGTTTGATATATATTTTATTATTATTATTATTATTAAATTAATTTTTGTTATCTAAATTTTCATTTTAAAAGAAATTCAACACTTATATATTAATAGGGAGCTCCTAATATGATCTCCAATTTATAGGGTCCACTTGTGTTACTCAATTATTACCAACTATAATAGTTTTTTTTCTAAAAAAAATTTGTGACAAAAAAATAAAATTGTGTTATTTTAACTAGGAGGTATTATTAACATTATGCCTTTGTATTTAATCCAAAAATCCTAAAAATAAAAACTTTTCAAAAAGAAAAAAAATTGAAAACACCACATTTCATTCTTCAACTCTTTTTCATATTCTCCCATCAAACCTTAGCCGCAAGCCACACTACCCCTTTCACCTTCGGGTGTTGCGAGCTCAGATAAAATATTAACTATATAGACAAATTCATTTAAGATTCGAACTCAGATATTTTCAAATAATTTATCTTTAACTGAAGTTTATTAACTACTTAAACTATTAAATGATTAAGTGAACATTCTCTTTTATACATTGAACATGATAATATAGTTATAAGATATACCTATTTTATTTCTTTTAAATTATAATAAAAATAAATAAATAAAAATTCCAAACTTACTAATTCTGTAGTAAGAGTTTAGTAGACAAATGTCAAATCTCATCTCACAAAGTTGTAAAATGATCGATATTTACATTTTGATTAATAATAATTTATCCCTTCTTAATTTTTTTTAAATAAATAAAATTATAACAACTATATTATAAGGATAAATATAATTTAACAAAAAAAATGTTTTAATTTTAAAACTCAAATTTTCGTGAATAATTTATTATGAATTAAAATTAAATGCAACAGAACTAAAAAAAAAAAGAAATTAAATGCAACAGAACTAAAAAAAATTAAATGCATGTGAAAAAGATTTAGTACTCAACGGTAAAAAAAAAAAAAGATTTGATTTTTTCGGTTTTGAAGATTTGATTTGATTATTAACCTTATAAAAACAGAGCCAACACACTCCAAACATATAGTGAATTGAATTGAACATTGTTATTCTTGTTCCATTTTCTTTTGTTTGTTCTCCATACACATAACACAATGAGTTCTTTATCGGTAATGAATTTGGAGAATACTAAACAACCTCGTAAGCGACTTATAATCAAGTTTTCTTCTCAAAAGAATCATTCTCAAGGAGATATTAAGATGGAACATTCCAAGCCAATTGTTACATGTTTCTGGCTTGACGCTAAAGATTCAACAGCTATTATGTCTCAACAAAACAACAACACAACAACCGATTCTGTCAAAGATTCAAAACCCATCTTGTCTAAAGAAGTTGGTGTGCAAGTAATGAAGGATTCTTGTTCCAAGAAGATTATCAATGAAACAAGAAACCCAAGAACCGAAAATTGTGGCTTGAAGACTGATGGCGGTGAGATCAAGAATGAAAAGAGAAAGAAGCCGATGCAACATTACAAGAAGATGCAATGTTGGGTGATTTTGAAGAGGATGTTGATTGGAAGAGATAGTTGGCCTCTAAAAGACCCCATTGATCTCAAGTTCTTGAAGTCTTTTCATGACAAGGATAATTTAGAGAACAAGTCTAAGTTGAAGACAATGGGTTTGAAGGATATTGAGGCTAAATTGGAACTCTATTCAACACCCGATGAATTTGCTAATGATGTTAGATTTGTATTCTCTCAAAGAATGTTGTTATATCCTCCACGTAATGAGATTCATAAAATTGCAATGAAGTTTAGTCAGTCTTTTGAAAACAAATGGAAGTCTCTAAAACAAGATTGGGAACTTGAGGAAAGAAAAAGAAACAAGAGGAAGAGGGATGAACATGTTCACGAGAGTAAAGACTTCTTCCAAACCAAAAGGTCAAGATAAGATATGCAAGACAACCATCTGTTTCTTTTGCATCTATCAAGGTTAAACATTCACTTTAGTATTAACATTGCTATGTATATACTAGATATTTTGTCTATTTTGGTGACATATTGTTATTGTTCTTATTCTTGTATTTTGTGTCCAATTGGCAATACAAAACATGATTTAATTTTTTACATATATTCTCTCTTTAAAGTTTAATACTAATTAGAAAGTCAGATTCATTTTTTTGTGTTTAACTTTAAATCTTGTAATTTAGGTCCATTTTTTATGTGCTATAGGTTTAATTTTGAACCTTGGAACGATGGATTAGTTACAAGCGTTGGAGGGTTATTTCATAATTAACTACATGGATTTCTAAAATTAAAATAGCTAAGACTAATTTAAATTCAACTTTTTTTTAGAGGGTAGGTTGACCATCGAACTCGTTCCTTATTTTTTTTGTAAGGTAATATTGAAGGTTTAAATATAACTCAATTAATGAAATAAAAAACATTATTGATATATTTATTTTTATATTTTATATTGAATTTAATTGTTATACATTGTCATAGTAAAAAATAATTTCATTTATGCATCGTTTAAAAAAATTTACACTGTCATCACGTCATAATCCTTGAGGTAGTTGTGAAAAAAGTCAAACACATTTAATAACACATAAACACTCAATTTGATTATTATAGGATTCTCGTTATTTTTTTTTTAAATTATTTAAAATAAATATTATTTTTATGGGAAAATTATTTTGACATTGAAACATAATTTAAGAACCAATTCAAATGCAATCATATATCTTCTTTATCTTCTTTAGAGAAACAGTTTACTAATTTAAGAACCAAGTCAAATGCAAGCGAACTTCTATACATAACATTTATAAACTAAAGAGTTTTACTATTTTTTTTCTAAACCAATAAATTAATAATTATTTTTACAAATAAAAGAATTATTTATCAACTTCTGTAGTTTAAGAAAGATCATTTCACTGAAGAGTTTTACTATTTTTTTTCTAAACCAATAAATTAATAATTATTTTTACAAATAAAAGAATTATTTATCAACTTCTGTAGTTTAAGAAAGATCATTTCATACGAAAAAAACATCATTTTATTGTTTATAACTATTATACAATTTTTTTTATATTCTTTTGCAAAAAATATTCAATATTCATGATTATGAGCAATAAAAAATATCAAAAAATAAATTTTATTTTGTTGACATTTTTAGAAAATAATATTTAGTTAAAAAGTAAAAGTAACTTTTTGTTGACATTTTTAAACTATAAAAGGTAATTTTTTTTATAAAAAAACTCATTTTATTTAAAAACCAAATGTACCCGTACATGTCAAATTGATGCATGTAGCTTATAATTAAATTTTTCTTAAATATTTATCATGTCAACCCACTTATTTCTCTCTTTATAATAAATAAATATCGATAATTTTGACAAAACAACATTTATTAGTAGTTTCAAATTTGAAAACAAAAAATTTAAATGAGTAAAAATGTTTTGAAAAAACCACTTTTAAAATAAAACGTAGGTAATTATAAATTTGTATCCCTATTAAATTTCAAGTCTATTTGTAATTCATTTTTTTAATTCTAAAAATAAAAAGAAATATATCCAAATCAGAATAAATAAATAAAAAATAATACGAAATGCATAAAATATTTTATAAACTGAGGGAAAAGGATTAAATGCATAACATTTTATTTCCATTTTACTTAGATTTTCTTACTTCAACCAAATTAATTTTATGACTTGTGAGTATATTAGTTTGTATGGATAACAGTTAATTGAGTAAAAAGGTGGCATATCCAACGGAGGGGAACTGTCTCACCATATTATCATATAAGTACAAACCATCGTGCAAGAAATAGAATAACATAGTTAGTTGAGAGTTAGAAGGAAATTCAAGTGGAGATCGACATCAAACAACATTTAGATCAATATAGTTTAGGGTACTAGCAAGCTCAAGGATATAACAACATTTGAATAAAGAATCAAAAGAGGTTCTGTGATTGAAAAATTAGTATTTATGTTTCATCATACAAAAAATATAATTAAGAAAAAATATAAACAATCAAGAGGTTGAGTTATGGAATGATTAGTATCTATGTTTTATCATAAGAATCATAATCTCAATTATCCTATAGATCTACCAATTAATTGTAGTTGGTCACCGGTAAATTGATTGATTAAGGGTCGGTCATCCTGTAAATAAGGGTATTTCAATCACAATATTTATCAAAGACCCTGTAAGATAGCTTAGTTATTCATTGACATGTGGAAAATATAAAGCAAATAGTATAAGTGTTCATCAACTAAAGGAAAAGAAATATAATCCTCAAAAAGTATGAACTTTTGCTCCAAAATCTGACATGCTTTACTCCAACTACAAGCACTCTTTAGTTTTTAAAATGTTGTACTTTTTTCTCTCTCACTAATTTTTTCTAAACCTCCCATTCTGTTTTTAATTTCTCCTTTTAATGATAGCAAGAACATCTTAATTTTATTTCCCCCAACTTTGGCAACATTTTCTTATCAAAAAATTCAATCTCTTTGAAGTGTGCAACAAACCACATTCTTGTACTCATAAGTTGGAATATTAAATTTGATATTTTTACACTAAAAATTTAGCAAATTTGACCTATTTGAATTATTTTATCATCTCCTGATCAATTCTTCAAATACGATAAATAAATAAATTAATAAAAAGAAGTTGAAATCAAAACTACAAAATAAGATAAAATAGAGGATAAATACCCTCTTAAATTTCTATAAAAATAGGTTTATCAAGGGGAACTGTCTGATCATATTGTGGTATAAATACAAAGCATCATGCAAGAAATAGATTAACATATGAGAGTTAGAAGGAATTTCAAGTGGAGATCAACGTCAAACAAAATTTAAATCAATACAGTTTAGAAGACGAACAAGGTCCAGGATGTAAGGACATTTGAACATTCTCATATCTCAAAAGGTGTTTTATGTAACCTAGTATGCAATCATGAGTAATATAGGGTTATTCTTATATCACTTCAATGATATTCACGATGCTAAAGTGTATATTTCGTTGACTATAATTTAGCAATGTGAAGAGAATTTTGGTGATAACGGAACCACCTTATGTCACTTGTGATTGCATGCAATAGCTAATATGAAACACCTTTTGACATATGCATATATGTAAATTTCCTATCATCCATTGACCTTCTTTATAATTCTAAATTGTATCTTCATCTTGTTCGACATCGATCTTCCTTTTTGTTTTTCTATCACTTTAGGGATATTTTGAATAAATTTGTGTCCTCTTGTTTGATTGATCTGACGTCAAATCTAGCTCATGCCCACAATAATTAATTAAAAGAAGTTAAAATCAAAACTACAAAATAAGATAAAATAGAGGATAAATACCCTCTTAAATTTCTATGAAAATAGATTTATCAAGGGGAACTGTTTGATCATATTGTGGTATAAATATAAAGCATCATGCAATAAATAGATTAACATATGAGAGTTAGAAGGAATTTCAAGTGGAGATCAACGTCAAACAAAATTTAAATCAATACAGTTTAGAAGACGAGCAAGGTCGAGGATGTAAGGACATTTGAACATTCTCATATCTCAAAAGGTGTTTTATGTAATCTAGTATGCAGCCGTGAGTAATATAGGGTTATTCTGTTATCACTTCAATGATATTCACGATGCTAAAGTGTATATTTCGTTGACTAAAATTTAGCAATGTGAAGAGAATTTCGGTGATAACGGAACCACCTTATGTCACTCGTGATTGCACGCAATAGCTAATATGAAACACCTTTTGACATATGAAAATATGTAAATTTCCTACCATCCTTGGCCTTCTTTATAACTCTAAATTGTATCTACATATTGTTCGACATCGATCTTCATTTTGTTTTTCTATCACTTTAGGGATATTTGGAATAAATCTGTGTCCTCTTGTTTGATTGATCTAACGTCAAATCTAGCTCCTGCCCACAATAAAAAGTCACAACAAAATTAACTAACTATAACTTTCTCTTGTACCACTCAATCACTTGGTTATTTTTTTGATATAAATGTAGATATATATTACAATATTTTTGTTATATTGAATAACTAGGGTTTATACCAATACGATTGTGTATAACTGTACATTGCTAATGACTAATGTATTAATATTGTTGTATGAGTCTATATTGCTTCTTTTAAAAAATAGGATGAAGTAAATTATTATTAATAAAGTGAACTCGTATTTCCTTAGATACGTTCAACTATAACACACTCGTCAACACCTTCTTCAAAGCTCTCTTCCATTTTAGTTATAACATTAACTGTAGCTTTCTCAAATGGACGAGAAGGTGAATCATATCAAAAAAAAACTATTCAACTAAATTTTTAATAATGTCGAGTCTAAAACATTTCCCTTCATTATTACCATGGTGTATAACTTCAGATATATTAAATATCACTTTCTCTAATTAAAGTCTCCTTATGAGTTTACCTTGTTCAACATCAATCAAAGCTCTATCGAGAGTTAAAATTGGCCTTTTGATGATGAGTCATACCTTATCATCTTCCTCTATATCAAGGATAACAAAGTCTACCGAAAACGAGAAACTATCCACCCTTACCAACACATCCTCCATTATTCTATAAGCACGCTTAATAGACCAGTTCACAAGTGATAGCGTTTCAGCAAGTGTATTGAATCGTTGCAAGTAATAATAAAACGGTAGTACCGAGTGTCGAACTCAAGGATTGCGTTTTACTATTGAATTATATTTAGTTACTAAAATTGAACAAAAGGTTCCCAAGTTGATTGAAATAATATTTAAAATTGACAGCAGTAGCAAAATTGATCTTTTATAAATTGAGAAAAATGTCAGGGATGAGTTTCACTTCGAATCCAACCTTGGTGTCTAATTGGATCCTAGTTATTGAATTCCTTTATTGAATTATTACCGAATTCTCTTTATTATTCTTGCCCTAATGTCTTAGTGACAGAACCTTTAATTCCAAAGTAACCCCTAATTCCTTAGTAGATTTAAGATTAGAATTAAGCATTACCGTATAGAAATTCTCCTATAAATTATTGCTTTGCAACTAATTTAATTGGTTTCATGACCTGCACCTATGTCTAGACTACAAATTCATGAATGTCTCATCTCAAGCATTCGTAAAGTCCACTTCCGTTTCAAAATACAAATCGTAGAACATTTTAATGTTGATCAAGCAATAAAAAGAATTAAGCACAGAGATGAGAAAAACAATTCAATAAACTCATTCATATAACTAGAAATCAAATCAGAAAAATAAGGGTTTCATCTGGTTACACTCATCCCTAACAAATAGGGTTTAGTTACTCATGACAGAGATACAAAAGATAAGGATTAAAGAAGAATTACAAGAATGATTCATGGATGATTCTTGATAAAACTGCTTCAATGGCGTTAGAAACGGCCGTCTTTGAGTTTCTATGCTAGGGCACAAGTCTCCCAACTTCCCAATAGTCAAAAAGAT
>NC_021162.2:50592549-50593487 GCF_000331145.2 Cicer arietinum | reverse complement strand
AACTGAAACACGAGAAATGCGCTCCAGGTGCGCAGGGCGCGCTCCAGGCGCACAGCATCTGTTGTCTGATGTATTTTGCATTTTTCTCATCTTTTGCGTCTGAATTTGGTCCCGGTGTCTTCATGAAAGTTGTAGATATGGATCGTATCTTTCATTAGCACTTGGAATGACACTACTTGGACATCTAGAACTCCAGATATGGCTGAAATACTCCACATATGTCATGTTGATTTTTCACCAAAATTCAGCACTGCACTAAAACAAAACGCAATGTAAAATTACGACAAATTCCTACTTAATCAACGAAATAAAAACAAAAAACATTTTATTAACTCAAAGAACAAAAATCAACAAAATATATCAAATAAATCCTTAATTTAACTGATGATTGAGGATAAATAAGACTAAAATAGTGGGAAAATATGCATATGATGAAGAGTCATCACAACCCCAAACTTAATCTATTGCTTGTCCCCAAGCAACAATTAATTTCATATTTGGTCCTGTTAAATGCACACTTAAATTCAATTTCTCAAATTACATCAAACTCAAATTTCAAAGTTCTTGCTACTGCAAAACATTCATCATGCTCTATGGTTGTTTTCAAAAATACAGACAACAAGATTTGTACACCTTGGCATTCATTCATCAAATTCAACTCTCTCTTCACACAATCTCACCAAAATTTCTCTCAAGTGTTTAGAAAGGTTTATGAATTTATCACTCAAATCCTAGAACATGCATCACGCTACCATAGGCTTGAAAAAATTCTAGTTAGCAATCACAATGCAGTAAACACATACATTTTTGGAGGACTTTCGGGTTGTAATGGGGCTTAGGTAAGGGTAGGACATTTTAGGATAGTAGGCTTTACCACTTGGAGTTAGGCATACATTTCCACCTTATTCTACCATTTTTTTTTCACCTTTTCATTATGG
>NC_021162.2:50575296-50592537 GCF_000331145.2 Cicer arietinum | reverse complement strand
TATATATATATAATTTTTTTTTTCATTTTCTTTTTCTTCTTTTTATATTTTTGTTATTTTATTTTCTTTTTCTGAGAATCATCACCCCAAACTTAGAAAGTTGATATCCCATGAGCAACCCCAAACTTAGAATTTTATCAAGATAAGAATTTTTTCCTACCTAACTCCAAGTAAGGTGATTTAATTAAAGTTAGGTATTTTGCTTGTAATGTGGCTAGTAACCAAAATAAAAGGGCAAGACTCAAAGGGGCTAGCAAAGGATAAAATTTTTATAGGGTAGTTAGAAAGGCTCAAACGACCAATAAAATTGCCTCAATGTATGCATAAATTACATGTGATGCAAGTCAGAATTAGTGCAAGTTCTAGAGGGATAACACATGTCTGGATAATCATACAACAAAGAATTTAAGTGTTTAGGCTCAAAAGCTCACAGCTAGGATAATAAGAGAGAGTATGAACAATCAAAATAAGGCCAACATGCTTCTGAAAAGTTAAAATTGTATTTTTGAAAAATTGATGGCATATAACCTTCTACAACCATTTAGTAATCAAGAATGCATGCATTATGAAGACTTGTCAACTTGAGCAATAACATAATCTAAGAAATGAAATTTAACTTGCAAAATCACAAACAAAAATTTTAAGATCAAGGGCAAGTTATTACAACTTTTCATCATCAAACAAAGAAAACAAGAAGACGCAAAGAAAAGCAAATAGACTAGACTAAAACAAAGAAAAACAAGGAAAGAAAAAAAAAACGAAAAAAAATTCAAAACAAAAGAAAAAAACTTCTCTAGTTTAGCGATTCAAGGATCCTTGTTTAGATCATCTGCTCATGTTCCGCTATTGTCGCCGGTATACTGGTGAGGTGTAAATAGATCAGCATAAAACATGTCTCCCGGTGTCTGTTGAGAGGAGGATGTACTTGCAACCTTAGTTCGTTTTGCTGGAAAAGGCGTTTGGGCAACGGAACCAGGTTCTGTCATTTTGAGCTGTACAATCGCTTCTCAACGCATCTTTTTGATTCCTTGCTTATACCAAACATCAAAACTAAGAGAACTAGAAATTAGAGACTAAAATTGGAACTAAATGGAGTAAAATAAATCTGAAATGCAATAAATAAATACGGTGCAAAGGATATAAAATTGGGTTGCCTCCCAATAAGCGCTCGTTTAGTGTCTTGAGCTTGACGTCTCAACTACTGTCAAGGTGGCATATATGACAGGAAGAACACATCATCCTTCTCACCAAAAGATACATATTTCAAGTGAGGTGGCAATTGCTTGAGTGCAGCCGATGGCGTATCTTTCTTTTTCTCTACATATTCATCTTCATTCCTTTTCAACCCCTCCCATGTAGTGGGGAAACGGGGGGAGTACGATGATGATGCTTCTGGCATGGCTAAAACTTCTTTCACCTTCGGATCTTTACTTTCTTTAACAACATCTTGGGGTAGGCATAGCACTCTTTCTAATGGTAGAATGGGCGTTTGATGCTCAATTTCTTCGTCGACTATCGCATCTAAGATCTCGATTCGATTGAACCTTTCTCTTTCTTTTAAATGTTCCATGGCTTTTAGAATATTGAAAGTGACAGTTTCTTCATTTACCTTTAAGATTAAGGTGTCATCCGCTACATCAATCATAGCTCGCCTTGTTGCTAAGAACGGTCTCTCCAAAATTAAAGGAATGTCAATGTCCTCCTCCGTGTCTAGTACCACAAAATCCACTGGAAAAATGAACTTATCCACTTTAACCAACACATCTTCCACCACTCCATAAGGGTGTTTCATTGAGCGATCCGCAAATTGTAGCATCAGCTGTGTGTCTTTGACTTTTCATGTCTAGTACCACGAAATCCACTGGAAAAATGAACTTATCCACTTTAACCAATACATCTTCCACCACTCCATAGGGATGTTTCATCGAGCGGTCCGCAAACTGTAACATCAGCTGTGTGTCCATGAATTTTCCAATACCCAATTTTTTGTATATTGAAAGGGGCATAAGACTTACACTGGCCCCAAGATCGCACAAAGCCTTCCCAAAAGTTCTATTTTCAATAGCGCACGAGATTGAGAAGCTTCCAGGGTCCTTGAGCTTCGGTGGCAACTTCCTTTGTAGTATAGCACTACACTCTTCAGTGAGCATAACTGTTTCACCGCCGATTTTTCTTTTTTTCGACAGAATATCCTTCATGAACTTAGCATATGTCGGCATCTGCTCTAGTGCTTCTGCAAAAGGGATGTTAATCTGTAATTTTTTAAAAACATCAAGAAACTTACCAAATTGCTTTTCAGTTTCTTCCCTCTTTAGTCTTTGAGGGAATGGAAGTCGAATTTCTGGTTTTGGCAGTGGTTCCCCTTTTTGTACCACGGGTTCTTCCTCCTTTTCAATAGCGATGCGCTCTTCAACCGATATTGGTGTGACCATTTCCTCCCGGTGAGTTGGAGTCAAGGTACTTCTACTCTGTTCGGCTTCAGGTGGTACTTGTTCTCTCACCTTGCCACTCCTCGTGGTCACTGCATTAACATTGTTTCTTGGGTTCGGAACTGTGTCACTAGGCAGATTTCCAGACGTTCTTTGTGCCATTTGTTGAGCAAGTTGACCCATTTGAGTCTCAAGATTTTTTATTGATGCAGAGTGATTTTTCTGGACGGCTCTTGACTCCTCAATGAACGAACTTGTGCTTGTAACTAGTTTTTCTATAGCGCTCTCCCAAGCAGCCTTTCTGGGTGGGAATTGGTTTGGTTGAGCTTCTTGTTGACCCTGAGATCTACCTTGTTGATCTCTCCAAGAAAAATTCGGATGATTTCTCCAACCAGGATTATACGTATTAGAGTAGGGGTTATTCTGCCTGTTGTTATTACTCACAAAATTCACCCGTTCTAGTTCTTCTACCTCATTATCATCCAGTGCTTCACAGACTCCAGTTTTATGTGCTCCTCCACAAAGGTTACAACTAGTCTGCTTTAGTAATTTGACGGGGGCCACTTGTGGTTGTATATTTAGAGCTGCCATTCCCTTCTTTATCTCAGTGGCGATAACCTCTTCCATCTTCGATAGTAGCCTGTCTGGAGCTAACCCATCCATAACATTCAATTCCATTACACCACTTGTTGAACCACCACTTCTGTCATACAATATCATCTGTTCATTTGATGCCATGATCTCAATAATCTTTCGTGCTTCTGCTGCGGTTTTGTAATTCAAAGAACCACCAGCTGTGGCATCCAACATAATTCTAGTGCTCGGCCTCAAGCCATTACAGAATATTTGCATTTGGGCAGTGTCGTCATAAGCATGATTAGGACATCCGGCTAGTAAGTTTCTGAATCTCCTATAAGTGTCATGAAGAGATTCCCCCTCTTTCTGTTTGTAACCGGTGATTTCTTGCCTCTTTCTAAAGAACATGGCTGGGGGGAAATATTGTTCCAAGAAATTATCCTCAAGATCATCCCATGTGGTGATGCTGTCGGCGGGGAATGAAAGAAACCACTCCTTAGCATCATCTATCAAAGAGAATGGAAATAGCTTCAATTTCTTGGTTTCCTCAGACAAACCATCCACCTTCACTGTTTCACATAACTCAAAGAAATTTGTGAGGTGTCTATTAGCGTCTTCGTTATGTCTACCGGCAAAATGAATTTCCCTCAACTCTCGGTATAGAGCAGGACTTATTTCAAACTTATTGACTGTAACCGGTTGGTGATGAATGAGTAATCAAGCACGATTTCTAATTCGATTCCCATATTCTCCGAGAGTACGTTCTGGTGGTGGTGGGTCGGCCATTTCAGTAAATATGACACAATCACCCAAAACCACTTCTTCCACAACTAAATGTCTTTCCCTTTGTCTCCTTTCTCGAGCTGCCTTTTTATGTGCTTTCGCTGTTTTTTCAATTTCTGGATCAAAGATAAGTTCAGCAGAGGACTGGCCTCGCATACAAGGTTAGACAAACTGTGAGTACTGAAGAGTTAAAGAAAGATAAATAATTAAGTAAAAATAAGAGAGTTTTAAACCAAGAGTTTAAAATAAAGAAAAATAAATGATTAAGTAAAAACAAACAGTTTTAAAGCAAATTTTTTTTTTCAATAAAATTAAAGAAAAAATTTTATTGCAGAGCAAAAAATTTCAATTCAGTAAATAAATTAATTCAATAGTGATATGGCAGTCCCCGACAATAGCGCCAAAAACTTGAGAGCATTTCAGCAAATGTACTGAATCGTTGCAAGTAATAATAAAACGGTAGTACCGAGTGTCGAACTCAAGGATTGCGTTTTACTATTGAATTATATTTAGTTACTAAAATTGAACAAAAAGTTCCCAAGTTGATTGAAATAATAATTAAAATTGACAGCAGTAGTAAAATTGATCTTTTATAAATTGAGAAAAATGTCAGGGATGAGTTTCACTTCGAATCCAACCTTGGTGTCTAATTTGATCCTAGTTATTGAAATCCTTTATTGAATTATTACCGAATTCTCTTTATTATTCTTGCCCTAATGTCTTAGTGACAGAACCTTTAATTCCAAAGTAACCCCTAATTCCTTAGTAGATTTAAGATTAGAATTAAGCATTACCGTATAGAAATTCTCTTGTAAATTATTGCTTTGCAACTAATTTAATTGGTTTCATGACCTGCACCTATGTCTAGACTACAAATTCATGAATGTCTCATCTCAAGCATTCGTAAAGTCCACTTCCGTTTCAAAATACAAATCGTAGAACATTTTAATGTTGATCAAGCAATAAAAAGCATTAAGCACAGAGATGAGAAAAATAATTCAATAAACTCATTCATATAACTAGAAATCAAATCAGAAAAATAAGGGTTTCATCTGGTTACACTCATCCCTAACAAATAGGGTTTAGTTACTCATGACAGAGATACAAAAGATAAGGATTAAAGAAGAATTACAAGAATGATTCATGGATGATTCTTGATAAAACTGCTTCAATGGCGTTAGAAACGGCCGTCTTTGAGTTTCTATGCTAGGGCACAAGTCTCCCAAGTTCCCAAGAGTCAAAAAGATGCTTAAAACAGTAAAAATCTGCATTTTTATGGTTGCTGGTGCGGGTCGCGCGCCCCAGGCGCGCTTGGATGCGCTTCAGCGCGTTTGGACAGTAGCATATGCTGGAAAAAGCGCTTGACTTGCGCTTGGGCGCGCTCCAGCGCTCAGCATCTGCTGTCCGGTGTATATTGCATTTTTCTCCTCTTTCGAGTCTGAATTTGGTTCCGGTGTCGTCATGAAAGTTGTAGCTATGGAGCTTAGCTTTCATTTGCACTTGGTTTGACCCCAATTGAACATATACAACTCCAGATATGGCTGAAATACTCTACATATGTCATGTTGATTCCTCACCAAAATTCAGCAATGCACTAAAACAAAACGCAATGTAAAATTACGACAAATTCCTACTTAATCAACGAAATAAAAACACAAAACATTTTATCAACTCAAAGAACAAAAATCAACAAAATATATCAAATAAATCCTTAATTTAACTAATGATTGAGGATAAATAAGACTAAAATAGTGGGAAAATATGCATATGATGAAGAGTCATCAACAAGCTATAAGGACATCCTTGTAGGTTTGCATTCAATGCCTTCTAACTTTCTCATCAATGATAAAGACATGAGATTTAAGTTGGCACCTAAATCACAAAGAGTTTTAACAATAGTTAGTTTACCAATAATCCAGGGGATAGTGAACCTTCCTTGATCTTTTAACTTTCGAGGAAGCTTCCTCTAAATGATAGCATTGCACTCCCCAATAAGTGCAATTGTTTCTTCTTCTTTGAATTTTCTCTTTTTGGCCAACAACTCCTTCATGATTTTAGCATAAGTATGCACTTTCTCCAATGTTTTAGCAAAAGGAATGTTTATTTGCAATCGAGAAAAATCTCCAGGAACTTTGGAAATTGCTCTTCACTTTCTTTCTCTTCACTTGAGGGCACAATAACTTCACATAAGAAGGAGTGATTTGGTTATCCACATCTTTCAATAGTTGACTTGGTGACTTCTTCAAAATAAAACTTTCATCGATTAACATGGACGGTTGTTCTGTATCCTTCTTGACCTTTGTACCCTCAATTTAAACTTCGTCCATCTTTTCTTGCTCTGGTTAAGTTCCCACAACCTCTTTAGTGTTATTCTTTGGTGGTTTTGAAATATGTGGTCAAGTCACTTTTCCACCTTTCAAACTTATGGTCTTACAACTCCTATTCCTGGGATTACCAGTGTTATTACCAAAGAAACTCCCACTAGCTTTTTCTACTATATCCTCGGACAACAACCTAACTTGCATTTCTATGATTTTTCAAGGAGGCAGCTTGACTCTTGTTGAACTCCTATTGCTTCTCTCATGATGATTGAGCTACCTACATAAATTTATTGAGAGTTTCCTCCAATGATGGTCCTTTATTTTGTCATTGAGCTTGTTGATTGGAACATTATCCATCATTTTGAAACACATGAGCATTGATTTTGAAGGAATAAACAGAACATGTCATTGCTATACTCAAACAAAATTTTGTTAATTTGCATGTATAGCTTATTCAGCTTTCTTTTCATGGTAAAATGGGTATCACATTGATACAAATAGTGTTCAAGTTACTAACTAGTTTAAATTAAAAGGTAATTCTGCAAGTTTAGTTTAATTTGTTTTTTTTTTTTTTTAAATTTGCAAGACCCTTTTTCCTTTAAGATAAGACTTCTCTCTATCAATTTTATAGGAGTTAAGATTTTTTAAACATGATTACGATTTTAATAAATTAAAAAAAAAAAAAAAAAACTCAGTTATGTTTTGATTATATTGAGTCTATGATGGTGTTAAATATACTGTGTTATATATGAATATTGTGAATATGGATGTTCATTGAGTACATGATTTACGTGGAATAAGAACATTAGAAGATACTTATTAATGTATATGTTAAAGTGAGGGTTCAAAGTACTTGAGGGACATACACAAGAGTAGAATGATACTTTCTTTTATTTTTAATTTTTTCTTCGTCTCTTAAGTTCTCTAAACTTAAGATTTTTTAAAATTTCTTATATTTTATCTTGCTCTTATTTTGGTTAATTTTATAATACGTTATTAACACGAAACTCTACCATAAGAGTAATGACATAATCATCTTAAAGATTTTATTTTAAGAATATTTCTTCTTAATTTTCAAAAAAAAATATTTCTTATTATATTCTTCTCATTATTATATTTCTTGAATCTTTTATTTCATATCAATATTTTTTTTGTTTGCATATAAATTGTGTTAGAGCATATCCTTGACAATTGCAAAAGAATGATTTTCTTGGATCATTATATATGATGATTTGTTTTATAGTTCCTGAAGAATTAAGAGTTTAATAATCAAAATTATGTGAAGGATTGCAAAGATAATTTATGATATAGTTTGTGAAGAACTAAACAATTGATATTAAATCATATATGAAGAATTGCTCGAAAAATTAATTGTTCTCGATCACTCTTTATAAATATCTTTTGTGATACAATTATTGAAGAACTAAAAAATATAATATTCAATCATCCCTATTGAATTGTCCTAATTGGGAATTTTGGTATATGGTTCTTGAAGAATTAATAATTTAATAGTATGCATCATTTTAGGATTGCAAAAGGTGTTATTTTATTTGGATATTGTTTATGAAGATTTGCGAATGAGTTCTTGAAGAACTAAACTATTAGACCACAAATTATTAATCCAAATTGGAACAAAGGAAATTAAGAAAAAAATAATACACTAAAATATATTTTTAACGCCAATACACATTTTCTCAGCGATATAAAGGATAAGTAATGGAATATTATATGATGATAAATATATTATTTTTCTAACCTTATCTTTAGATGGTCAAATAGTGTAGCACATACATCTCTAAGTGTAGCAAATAACACTCTAAGTTTCCTCAATGAAGAATAATAAATACCTAATGTCTATATATCCTATATTTTTTATTTATACAATTGTTTAGTTTTCTCTAATTGAATATTGTATAGTATCATCACTATGAAAAAAACTCATGTTTTAATTAAAAAAATAGCTCATTTTTAATGAGATATATAAAATATTTTATAGTTATCTTTTAAAGTATTTATACTTCATTTTTTATATACAAATTTATTAAAACAGCCCCACAAACTAGGATGATGTCATTTCACTATTAATTTTCCTATATAAGTTTTTTTTATACATCTATACTATTCTAATCTTTCAAACAATCTCTCTTAATGGATGATCAATCTCTCTACAATCACTGCCGTATTAAAAACAAAATTGAAACTCTAATATTTACTTTTTTGATATATTTTGTTTAATAACTCTTATTATTGCATTGCACTATTGTGCCTTTTTATATTCTGAATTTGTAGTCTTCAAAATCTATTTTGCCGGTATATTTTGTTTAATGACTCTTTTTATTGCATGCACTATTGTGTTTCCTCCAATTCTGAATTTATAACAATTTAAATTGTTAATAATTTTTTTCTTCTTGTAACCATTTTCACACACCTTATGCAATTAGCGTTCGAATTGCAGGGCCGCCACTGTCTCAAGAAAACCTTCTGGATACGAAAGATTTTTCAAAATCCCACTTTATCAATTCAAAAGAAAACCTTTTTGCAACCCAATTATTTTCAAAGAAGTAGATAGAGTTGGAAAGTTCTTCTTCTACACAAATAGTTTTTGAGTAAGTGGTATTTTGTAACATATTCTACCTATTTGCTCATTTTCTCAAAATCTTAGTTGTTGTTAGTCAGAATATTATTTTTGTAGGCATATTTGATCTCATCTACGACATGAAAGTATAGTGGTCCCCAAAAGACAAAGAAGATTGTTCATATTCAGTTTCATAGTAGTGTTATTATTGTGTCTTTGGAAGATTTAGAACTATGTGTCGTTTAATAGATAAAAGAATAATATTTAATATTAGATTCATAAATTATTTGTTGTTTTTTTTTACATTGATGTTTTATGTTGTCAAAATTTTAAAAAATACTACCTATTTGAAGTTTTTGCATCTGTATTACTTCTACTCAACCATATATACACATACACTAATTATTTATGTGTCTATATCTATTTTTTTTGTTAATTCTCTTATTTAACATCTTATTTTACTTCATGCTATTTGTTTACATTCCATGCTATTTTTTTACACTCCACTCTGTATTATAATTTGGATAAAATTTTATCTTGTAGTGATATATATGATTAATGGGAATTATGAAATTTGAAGCTTGTGAGTTGCTGTTTGAGAAAAATGTAAAAATCATGTTTCAAATAAAATGTAGATAGGGCATATTAGGATGTGGTTGGGGCATTTTTAGGGGTCCTATTTCCAAATTTGGATAACACCTGATTGATTGAGATGGCAGTGATGATTTCATTTGAAAAATGAAGTTTTTTTTATTTGTTTAAAAGGAAGTTTGCTTGCAAAATTGTAAATGGAGCATATTAATTAGCCTTAATTTGTTGTTCTAAAAAGTGGATCATATTAACCTATTTGAAAATAAAGATAAAATAATTTTTTAGTTTATATAAAATTTTAACATTTTGTTTTTCGTCATTATAAAAAGATTCTTAATTTTTTACTCTTTAAATTTTTTTTTGTACACTTTTCATTTTCATAAATTATTTTTCCTCCACATAATTTCAATTGAGAAGTAATTTGTAATTTTAAATACTGTAAAATTATAAATAATTATTGTTTTAAAATCTTGTAAACATAATTGATCAAATCATAGAAAAAAAAAACAATCAAAATGTCTTTTAACATAGCCTTATTTGTATAACACCTGATTGATTGAGATGGCAGTGATGATTTCATTTGAAAAATGAAGTTTTTTTATTTGTCTAAAAGGAAGTTTGCTTGCAAAATTGTAAATGGAGCATATTAATTAGCCTTAATTTGTTGTTCTAAAAAGTGGATCATATTAACCTATTTGAAAATAAAGATAAAATAATTTTTTAGTTTATATAAAGTTTTAATATTTTGTTTTTCGTCTTTATAAAAAGATTCTTAATTTTTTACTCTTTAAATTTTTTTATTTTTGTACACTTTTCATTTTCATAAATTACTTTTCCTCCACATATTTCAATTGAGAAATAATTTGTAATTTTAAATACTGTAAAATTATAAATAATTATTGTTTTAAAATCTTGTAAACATAAATGATCAAATCATAAAAAAAAAAACAATTAAAATGCCTTTTATCAGAGCCTGGTTTCGATCCAGGGACCTGTGGGTTATGGGCCCACCACGCTTCCGCTGCGCCACTCTGATTAGTTTTGAAATTTAATCTTTTATTTCTAAGTTATTTGTGTATTGTACAAAACATGTCATTGATGTCAAATTATATCTAAATTTATTAATATTATAATATCAAATTATTACTAAAAATATAATGAAATATTAAAAGTCTAGTTTTATGCCAGGAAAAAAATTGAAACTCCAATATTTACTTTGCCGATATACATGTATTAAGTCAAAAAAATATTGTCTGAATGAGCTATTGGTATGAACAGTAAACAAAACTGAGTAAAGTCATGCTCCTATATACTATTGGGTTAGTACTTATGACCGAACAGCTACCAAAACAAATCTATTATGATATTTGACATTGTATTGACTAAAGTGCATTGTAGTACTTGTTTATATATATAGTTGAACTAAAAATCTAAAAGAATAAAGGAATTGAAAATGTCATTTTGTGATTTAAGAATTCAAAAGTGTTCAACAGACCCTTAGTTAAAGCAAAACAAATAGTTTGTATCCAAAAGGAAAATTAGAAGATGGGTAAAATTAAATGGAGAAAGAAAATAACCTAAGCATAAACATTTTCCATTGATGGGGTGAGAATTGAGAAACTATATTATATTAGAATTAAAAGACATAGATAAAAAAAGAGGAAAAATAGAAAATGATCTGATTTGACTCAATTGAAGAAGTCGCCAAGAGGTTACACAATCTCACACTTATCATTGATACTTGGGTGAGAATTGAGAAGCCTTGAAGGATTTAATATTGTCTAAGCGAAAAAACTTTGTATCTAAAGTGTGTTATCCACCAAAGTTTAAGAACGAATCAAAATAATGATTCTTAAGATAACATAACATGGGATGTATTTTGTTACCAATTAATCTGAATATACAAAGTTAGAAATTGAGGAGCACTAAAAGTTGATTGAAGTGAGAAAATAGTAAAATTATTTTCATGAGAAGCTTTTGTGTGTAGGTTCTCAACATATGTATATGATGATGTGTGAGATGCCAAAGCTAAATTGAGAAATAAAATGTGTGATATGAAATATAGAAGCATATGAAGGGTGTCACATAGGAATATAAGTGGTGTTGAACAAATATTATGATGTGACACATAAGTGTGTGATGTGTCGTTAAATAGAGTTGAATGTTTATTTTAATATATTATACTAGATGTTTGGAAATGAATTTTATATAAATATTATAAGAACTCTTGAACAGCTTTCAAAATCAAATTGATTAAAGAAGAAGTTTGACAAGAATTATGTACAAAGGGAAAAGATTTGTTTTGATTGAATATTTAAAGAATGGTATTTTAGTAAATCATGAAGCTTATATAGTAAAAGTACTAATATGGTTCTATATGAACAAATTATATTTGTTGTGTACTCCAATGGTTCTAAGTTCAATAAACGTAAAATAATATTGGTTTTAGAACTTGAGAAAATAATGGAGAACTAATTGGTCATGGAGTACTATATTTTAGTTCAGTTTTGAGACAATATGGAACATTGCTAATTGTACATATGTTGATATATATTTGTTGTCAATCTATTAACAATATATGGTTCTTCACCACACAAGGACATTAGAACAAAGTTAATCATATATTTTGTTACCTTAAGTATGCAGGTTATTTGTCTTATCCTCATAATGACATTTTATAATTACATGAGGCAAGTCAAGAATCCAATTTTGTTGAGATATGTTATTAATTGGTCTTCACCATTTCAGATATAATTGTCTTCACCATCAAAGATTAATTGGTCTTCACCATTTCATAAATAAATGTGTTATGCACTCTTTTTCCGTTCATTGTAGTTTTATTTCATTGAATTTCTTGGTAAAAATTTTAATGAGTCAATCTCCACGAAAAAGATGTTGTACTATTTTTCTTTTCACTAGAGTTTTTTTTTCATTGAATTTTTTCTAGTAAAGTTTTAATTAAGCATATCCTTAATAAACATCCAAAGAATAGTGTTATGGATAATATGAAGATGGATGTTCATTGACTACATTAGTGGCATAGAATAAGAACATTAGAAGACACCTATTGATGTATATGTTAATGTACATATTATTGTGGCTTTTTATATCATTGGAAACCTTTGTAATATAGACCCTTATTAATAGAGGGTTCAAGGCACTTGAGGGATATAAATAAGAATAGAATGATACTTTCATTTATCTCTAATTTCTTCATCATCTCTCAAAATCTCTAAACTTTAGCTTTTCTATAATTTCTTATATTTTATCTAGCTCTTATTTTAGTTAATGTTATAACACTTTGACATTTATTTCCATCAAAATGAGTTTAATCTGAAGCACACTATAAAATAAAAGAATCTCAAGCAATTAGACTTCATCACCACTCCACAATATTCCACTTTTGTAATTAAATATTTTAGGGTTATTAATGTTTTTAGTTGTTTATATAGAGCATATAAGCATTTTTAAAATTCAATAAGGTCTGAAAATCTGTTTAAAAGTGTACTTCTCTATTATTTTATGAAAATTTACAACACTATTTACTAGGATTTTATAAATAGATGGACAAGTTAACCTAACAACGAGCTTAAGTTCTATTTTGATATCTAACATGATTTTTTAAAAGATATGCATTATATTATATCATATTTTAATTCTATTTTAGAATAATACCTTTAAATATTTTAAACATTGGCGCAAAATAATATGTTTAAATTACAGAAAATGTTAGCAAATTTATGATGTAACAGAAACAAAAAAAACTTAATATTATAAGAGAAAAAATGGCATGTACCTTAAATTTAAACTAGTTTTACGCTAACAATAAAAATTGAATAAGAAGTAATTTTTTTTTTTTAAAAAAAAAACAGTTACAATATATGCATACATGACAAGATGATTGGTTCATGTTCAACGATGGTGTAAAATTATTTTACATTGTCAATCCATAATCATTGCACTCATATTATAATTATAATAATAATAGTAATAAAAAGTTATTTTATATTTAATTAGGTAATGCGGCCTAGTAGGCCTATAAGATTGTGTCAATAGTCTGACCTTTTTAACTAAAGAGTTTAATTTTTATACTTTGTCAGTGTAATTTATTTTTGCAAAATTGACACATCATGATCAATCATGTGAGTGACATTAGAAGTAGTTATCACAAAAGTCGAATGCCACTTATGATGTAATTGTTGTGATTAGCTGACGATAGGGGTGTACAGGACTCGGTATGTCCCGTAAGCAATAGTACGGGTCTGACCCGATCCCAAAAAAAATAAGGACAAGCTGGAAAAAGGACCGGGTGCGGGTTACCCGTCCCATCCCAAATTAATTTAAGGACAAGTGATTATTTTTTTATTATTATTTTAGGTTATTATTAGTTCATCATCTCTAAAAAAATTAATCAGTAACTTTATAATTTATAGTTTGTTAAACAATAATATGAATTACTACTCTTAAATGAATTGACAAGTGGTAATCATATGTGACTTGTTATGAATTTTTGTGTGTTTAATTGTTTTTTCTAAAAAGAAATTTAAGGATTACTATTTGGCGTCTCGTCTTGGAACCAACCGGGTCTCATCTTTATTTCGTTTCGTTCGTAATGAACCTGCAACTCATCGAGTTTGATCGGGTTAAGGGACGGGTTAAGGTTTAAAATTTGACCCGATTGGAACTGAAAAAGAGACACATCAAACCTGTCATTTGTACACCCTAACTGACGATGTAAAAACTATGTACACTGATATTATATATAAATTAAATTCTTATCTAAATATGCTTTTAAAAAGCTTTGACCTAGTTATATAAGAAAAAAACCTGACTTGACCTAGGTCTGTCGTAGGCTCGACAATAGACCCATGTCGATCGACTTAACATATTTCCACTAGTGCTATAAAGCAAGCTTTTTAATTTGTTGGAAACAAAAAACTAATACGAAAGAAACAAAACACTAAGGGCTCATTTGATGCGCATGATAAGATAGAGATATGATAGAATATAAAATATGATAATGATAGAATAAGATAGTGACATAATAAACATTATCATATTCTCATGTGTTTGATTCGCACATAATAACAAACATTCTAATTAATATTATTTTATCAATTCATGTATTTAAAATACACATCATTATGACATGATATAATATATATTATATTTAAATAATAAATAATCATTATATACTATTTTTTTCAAATAAACTTACACAATTCTTTTAAAATTTATAAATTAACAAAAGATACTTAAAAAAAAATTAAATAACTATTGATTAATTTTTATATTAAATAACTATATTTTATTTGTTAGATAAAATCAAGATATATATATACATATAAATGAAAAATATACCCTTGCAAAAAATTATATATTTTTTAAAAATTTAAACTAAATTAAATTTCTTATAATTTTGAATAATATTAATTTATTAGAATAAATAAAATGACAAAACTACTCTGATCATAAATCATACATATATATATATATATATATTTTAAAATTAATTACTAATATTTTAATTTTAAATTTAATATCAAATTATATTATTTTTATTTTTATTTTACTAGATTTCAATTGTGTATATTTTAAATTATATTTTATAAAGACAACTAAGTAAATTACTATTTTTATTATATCATGTTGGTTTCTAACCTAATTCACTCATCTAAGATAAGAATTACAAATACACAGACAACATAAAATTCAAAAATACTTTATTATATCTTGTCAGTTCATTAAACACTAGATTCAAACGGTATAATATAAATATATTTTATATATCTCTTGTCATGTCGATTAAACGTGCCCTAAATTTTGCATCTCACATAAAATTCAAGCAACATCTGGAATATGAAAATGCGTCATAATTCTTTAAACAAGAAGTCATCCTCAGGAAGTTAAATGCAGCTTTTTATAACAAATAATACGTGAGATTAATTGCAGTAGTTATATTGAAAGGAAAGTTCTGTAAGTATATATTACTCTATCTGACTTTTGGAATTCAAATGCATGATGGATGACCGGATTTGCAACTACTCTACTTTCTAAGAGATGGACTGATCAATATTTTTTAAAAACTTTAAAGACTCTAGCTTTATAAACATGGTATATCAAACCTTTTTTTTTTTTTTATGGAAAAAGTTTAGATGGGTTGAGTTTCAGAGGCTCATCAGGGTCAGAGAAGACCTCAAGGCTCCTCACACCAAAGAGGTCCTCACATCAGTAGTTGGAGTTGAACCTACAACCTTGTGCGATGTATATTTAACCATTTACGCAAGAAGTGTGCACCAACCCATCAAAATGTTACTCCTCAAATTTGATGGTAATTAACTCTATACATGAGCCACCCAATGAAGTAAATCTATTTAGTTTTACGATTTTAAATTTATATTCAATCTTATTTTATAATTTTACTATTGTATGTCTTAGGTGTGTTTTTTGTAACTATTGTAGATGTTTGGCTCTGCTCCTGTATTTTCTAATTTAACTCATTTGGAGATTGTCTTTGGAAGAGGTATTGGCTGGTTACCATCTTAGCTTTTTCTCAATCACTTTTCCTGAATGCCTCTCTTTGCTGTTTAAAAGATGTAGTATTACCAATTATAGGGGGAAGACATATGAGTTGCAATTTGTACAATCTGTTTTGTTGATTTCAACATCTTTGTAGAGCATGACAGTATGCAGTGCACCTTCCTTGAATCCTCAGGAAAAGCTTGAAATGCTGAATGAATTACTGGCATTCCCAAGGAGCTTTACAACATGTGAAGTTTATTTTGAATGATTATTGTTTGGTTAGCTGCTAGTTATTCCTATATGATTGCTTTTGTATTTGGTTTCTACATAGCATAATGCAGGAAATGGTTTATGATGTTATGCGTTTTATTTTTGCTCAAACAAGCCATTTTGTTGTAGCTTCAAATGTCTAAGAACACTAAACTAAAACAGTTACCAATTAGCTCAATTTGCATCTCTAATAAACTGAAGTATTATAATTATAGTTTCTTGAATGATCTTCTGAACTCAATCTTCTAAGGTAAGCTTTTAAAGGTCGTCTTCTTAGTTTGTTTGAACATTCAACCTTGAGAATGCTTTTTCAAAAGTAAAAATGTAGCACCCCTTTCTATTAACATTTTTTTCCTATTTATTTAGCTAAATTGTGTAATATGTTGCAAAGGATAAGTTACATGATGTATTTTAATGTATAATATAGAGGTTAGACTACATTAGTGTGCTAATGTAGGTTAGTCTATTTTAGAAGGTTTCCTACCAAAAAGGGATGAAATGTTCTTTGCTGTGCTAATGAAGGGTACCATAGAGTAGAACATGCATTAACTTTAAGGAACAACTTTTTTCAAAATAGAGTATATATATATATATATATATATATATAAGGAACTATTAATGTAAACTCTTTTAATTACACAAGACCTTTCCAATATATACATAATGTGGTTCCTGTGAGAGTTGTCTTACCTAGCTTCTTCTCTTTATCCAATTTCTCATGTCAATGCCTTGCTTTGTTTGTACACATTTCATAAGATGCCTCATCTTTTGCATGACTCTTTCTCCGTTGGCCTCTTGTAAAATATGAGTAATTTATGTGTTTCTTGTGTCTCTAATGAAATCACACACCTTCCTATTTATAATGATGTTGCAATAATTACATTCAATGTCTAGGAAATTGTATTGACTAGGACTACTAACAATTAGTCTAGGATGTTGCACAATCAAGGAATAATTAAAACATAAACTGAACTTTAACACCTCTATTCATACAAGATCATCCTTCACGAATTTCTCAGTCTAAGGAGCTATCACATGGAAAGAGAAAACATGTGAAATTACTAAATACTATATTACTAATGTCATGAATATAAAAATGCGAACTTGTAACAATATAAAGCTGATAGAACTTATTTCTTAACATGTACAGAGTGATAATAAAACAGTGTAGTAT
>NC_021162.2:50574166-50574371 GCF_000331145.2 Cicer arietinum | reverse complement strand
CAAAATTCAAGTTTGCTCATTAGTCAATTATTACTCAAAGGGCTTCTGCCATACGTAGCGAGCCCCAAATGAATTGTGGGAAATACGGTATTCCTGTTCATCTCACTTAATTTATACTCATGCATTTGAACTCACTCTCACTCCATACCTCAATTTGATGCTTTCATAAGATAAAAGGACCATAATGATTTTCAGCAACCATGAG
>NC_021162.2:50557689-50573666 GCF_000331145.2 Cicer arietinum | reverse complement strand
AGAATAGACCCCGATTCAGGGACATATTCAACTAGCCTCAGCTGCTCATCTAGCTCAACTAGCAACAAGTGAACTTGACCATAAGATGAGTGAAATTTATCAGAAGCAGCAAAAACATGAATTTCCTTGTTGAGTTCAATCCAGCTAGACCCTGGACATCTCTTCTCTACGCCTAAATGCTTCATCTCAGTTCGGATCTTCGCAACCTCACTCCACCTATTAACTTCGGCATACATATTAACAAGGAGACTATAATGCCCACTGTTATTCGGCTCCAAAACCATCAGATTCCGAACCGCAACACGAGCAATTTCTAAGTCTCTATAAACCTTACACCCATTCAACAAGGCTCCCCAAATGAAACCATTTGGCTCACACCCCATTCCTCTAATCATCTCCAAAGCATCCTCAAGCAAACCACCTTTGCTCAATAAATCAACCATGCATCCATAATGTTCAACTTGAGGACTAATACAATAATCCTCAATCATACTAGCAAAGAAACATCGACCTTCTTCGATCAACCCTGCATGAGTACAAGCAGTTAAAATACTAACAAACGTAACCCCATTTGGCCTCATTCCTTCCATCACCATTTTCTCAAACATCCTTAACGCCTCTTTCGCATACCCATGTGTAGCAAGTCCATCAATCATCGAATTCCAACAAAACAAATTCTTCTCTCGTAATTTATAAAACACCAAAAGTGACCTTTCTACACATCCACATTTAGCATACATATCGATCAACGAAGATCCAATATAAACATCAAGACCAAACCCATTCACCATCAAATAAAAATGAACCTCTTTTCCTAACCCAAGTGCACCTAAATGAGCACAAGCTGAAATCACAGTTGTTATTGTCACTTCATCCGGAAAAACCATTCCCTCATTAACCATTTCATGAAAAAGTTTCACCACTTCACCATACCTCTTGTTCTTCGAATAACAACTCATCAAAGTTGTCCAAGATATTATATCCTTTGAAGGAATTTTACTAAACAAAACCTCAACATGCTCAATGTCCCCCAATTTCGCATACCCATCAATCACTGCATTCCACGTGGCAGTGTTTTTTCTCTCAGGCATTTCATCAAACAGTTTCTCCGCAAATTCCACGTCATTATTCCGCACGTGCGCCGAAATCATAGTCGTCCAAGCATAAACATCTCTCTCAGACATTTCATCGAACACCTTTCGCGAATCACAAACCTGGCCTAAATTCGAATAGAACTCAACCAAAGTGGTTTTGAACAAACACATGTGTACTAAAACCGTTTTTCCACACGTGTCCGTGAAGTAATTTACCGTTAACATGATCTGTTAACAACGTGCAGGCTTTAATCAAAGAAGAGAATGAATAACTGGAGGGTACGACGCCGTTTTGGAGCATATGGATGTAATGAAGTAATGCTTTGTGTGATGAATGGCAATGAACGCAGGCTTTGATGAGTGCGTTGTAAACGAGAGTGTTTGGTTTTTTTTATTTGTGTGAAAGTGGAAGTTGCGAGGTTTATGTGTGAAGAGATTGAAAATGCGGTTATGAATTGGTTCATAAGGAAACAATCTTGGTTGAAGTTGGTTTTGATCATTGTGGCGTAGATTGATTCTAGTAATGGTTTTGCACCAGAGCATTGTTTTATGTGGCTAAGGATTGTGTCTTTGAGACTGTGTACGTTGTTGTTGTTGTAATGTTGGACTGTGTGTTTTGGAATTGAAAACTGTTTGGTTGCAAGCATTGCTTCAAACGAACATTTTGCAGAGGTGATTCTGAACGCTGTTTTCTTAGCTACATGTAAGAAGAGAGTAAATTTCAAATGGTGATTCACTTATATACAATTTGCGCCTCTAATTTTGACTGCATTTGAATTGATTTTTAGACTTCAACCACTTTATAATAATTTTATTTTTTTATGTTGATTTGTGATTAACAATAAAAGAAAGTCATCTTCAATTTAATTAAAAGGATACCACTAATTTGTATTTTTTTTGTTATTTAATTATTTTTGTCTTTATATGAGATGATATAATTACTTTTAAAAACTCACATATAATTATAATGTTTTGGATTTGAACATGAGATATGATGTTCAATTTAACGATATCGACATTTTTCAGTTGTACTAAGATTTAATTATTTATTTTATAAAATATAAAAAACACATATTCTAATATTATCTCAAGTTTTATTTTATTTAGTATATTAATTTTAGAACACTAGATAATATGATTTAAAAAATATATATACATAACAAAATTAGTTTTTGTCTGCAAAATGCACATTGGCTGCATAGTTTGGTCAGATGTTTTTTGGAGTGGGGAAGGGAAGACATGAAAGAAATGATAATAATCTAATGCTAAAAATTTATCTTGATACGAAAGATGAGATGACAACATGACCCGCATCTATGGATATCTACTCGAAATTGTCTTGATTTGGACGGAGAAAACTCACTTTGAATGGATGCGGGTGCGGGTTTGTTGATATCCGCCCCGCACACGCATCCACATCCGTCTCCGTCCCACTAGTAATATTATTATAATTTTTAAATTTATATACATGCACACATTAAATATACTTAATATTTTTTTAAATATTAAAAATTAAAATTTTATGTCTATAAAAATTATTTTTTATTTTATTTTATTATTGTCTAATAATTATTATTTTATTATACTAATTATAATATATATGAATTTTAAATTTATAATTTTATATATATGAATTAGTACGGGTGAGGGCGAATAAACTCGAAATCCGTTGCGGACGGAGATAGGTCTAAATTTCCTACCAACAGAGGCGTATTCGGGTTTTCCTAGTTGCCATGTCTACATGAAAGTCAAAGCATGAATTAAACTATGAATGGATATTACTTTTTGCATTCTCTACAATACCAAATTCATTGAAACACAAAATAAGAGTAAATTAACATTCTAACATTATCCTACAAAACTCTTGCAATTGATCCTGAGGTAAACTCAAGCATATATTAAGACCCCCTTCATCATTAGCCCCTGGCAACAACATAACCAAACCAGGCTTAACTATAAGTGGAGTAGCACATTTCAATCTCCCCCAAGCAAAAACTTCATTCTCTAATCCCAATCTCCACCATGCAACCAATGAAAAACTATCTTCCTTACAAGGCACACCTCTATTCAATTCTAACCAATCTATACCTGATTTAATATACTCATCATCTAATCTTTCAATTCCTTCTTGCACTTTTCTTATGTGAAAATCATCTTCTAGTTCCATTAGTTCCTTCACTGTTGCTCTTGCAAATCCAGGGACTAATGCATTCCCTGCAAAACTATTTGGAAGTTCAGGAACAACCCTTTTCCTGACATCAACAGGGAACAACATTGTTGATACTTTTTCATGTGACATCTTTGTTGCTAAGGCTCTTGCTTTCCATATCTTTGCAGCTACAACTTGAAAAGTTGTGATGTTTTTTAAAGCTGTGTTCTCCAGTGCTTTCTTTTTGTAGCTTGCAATTTTTTGTTGTGATAAATAAAGAACGTGTGTTTGATTTTCTGTAAGGTCTTTTTTAACATTGGTGCCACTTGTACCACGCATTGTGAATAAATTTTCTATGTTTGCAGATTTTGAGTATTCAAAATGTGGATGAGTTATCTTTGGTGAGTTTCTTGCTTTTAGCAGTGTTCTATCTGCATTTGGTATTATGATCATGTCGTCACCGCGTGTTAGAGACGCCAAATTTGCCTCAAATTCTCTTACTGCTATACCATCTAGTATGCAGTGGTTGTAATGAGAAGAAAGTGCCAAACTTCCACATCCAAATTGTGTCAGCTGTTATAAAACAACAAATTATGTAAATCAATGAGTTACTAAAAAAATAAGCTAAAGTATGTTTTTGGTCTGTCAAATTTGGCATTTGGATTGTGTGTGAGTGACTCGCAGACACATCATCTAGAACGATCAAGATCAAACAGTCTATATTTTAATGCATAGTTTGATTTGTTTATTTATTTTAAATATAAAATAACAAAACTTCAAATTTGGTCTGTCTGATCTTGACCGAACAATTCATATGTGACTGAATGCACGCAATCACGCGACTACACACAACCCGACGTTGAAGTTTCCACTTTTAGATATGCAAAAGAATTTGCAAAGTGTTGTATTCTGAGTTTAAATTTACATTTGGGATAGGAAAATGATAAGTTTTTGTGGGTTTTAACTTTTAACTAAGTCATAGGCCTATGACCTTGTTATATTAATTTTTGCATTAATTTAACCATGATAGAAATGAATATATCGTAAATAATGTAAGACTCTAATAGAATTTAAATGTTTGTTACATCAATATGAAGGTTTAACTATCATGCAAAAGTGATCTAATATGAAACTTATATATTTGTAACATGTTGCAATCTTGGAAGAAATGTAATTTAAAAGAATTAAGGGACCGCTAACCTGTAAAGAAACAAGGGGAGTTTCTTTCAAATCAGTTTCTTCATGCAAGAAAACAACCAATTCTCTTAACTCCGGATTAGGTGCTGAAATAACACCAAATTCACACAACCTTCTATCAGTTTTTGCAGCAGCAACAACAATACCAGCATCATTACAATCGATTTCAAATCGATTTTTCTCTTCGAAACTCGGCACAAGCCGGCCTGCCATAAAGTCATAATGCACAAGCATTTTACCAAGTGCACTATATAACTTGTTACAAATCTCAGAGAATTGCATTTGGTTGCTTGGTGGATCAAAGAAAGAAGCAGAGTCTTGGTAAACAACAAGGGACAGGTCAATATTTGACAAGAACATTCTCTTACATGGTGTTGGTTTCTCAGGAACAATCACAACTTTTTCAATTAGTTCAATATTCCTTCCCATTGCATACAGTATTTTTTTTTCTGTTGAGATTGTTCTTATTCACACCTAACCAAGATTGTTCAAACTTAATATATATAATAATATGTTTTTGTTGAAGTTATTGGGAAAATATATTATGCAAATTTATGGACTAGGCCAGTTTCCTAACATTACTTTTAAGTTACATGTATTGTTATGTGGAAAAAAATTTATGTTAATTTTTGTATCAACTTATTTTATGTTACTGATTATGCTTTTATGTTACTTCATAAAGTTATGGTAACAGTTTAAATTTGCTATTTAAAATATGTTATTATTATTCTTTTATTTAAAAAGACATCAACATATGTACTGAATGTAGTTGTAGTTTCTTTAACGGATTAGGACTTTTGTAGGAGAATTCAAATTTAAAATTTAATTGAAATAATTTTTCGTTGAATTTTATTAATTTCTCAATTGAACTCCAGATTATCAGAATCATTTTTTCTTAAAAACTTAAAGTGAAAACCAAAAAAGAAATAATTTGTATGTCCAAAATGTAAATATCGAAAAGAAAAAAAACTATTATCATTAATTCTTGTAACTATTTACATTAATCATTAACATCTTTAATCAGTTGTGCAATTTATATGTTATGTTATTGTCTTTAATTAATATTTGTGTGCATATGTTACATTCTATTATGTGAATGAAAGTAATAGCAATTAACATCGTCAAAAACATGAGTAATATTAACAGAAGAGACCACCCACTTAGAAAAAAACTCCTCCATCAGCAATTACAGTGGTAGGATTGAGAAGGGTTGCTGAAAGGTGAGCAATTTTAATTGGGTTCATGTATACAAAAATAATCCTTAGGATATTAGTATTTACATTATTAATATTTCATGTTTTATGATTTTCTTATTGTATGAAATAAAATGTACTTTAATTATTTATATTTTAAATATCCTTTATGTCTACTTACTTTTGAATATTGCTCTATTCATAGTAAATATTTTTCTTTTACCCTTCTAATTGAGAGTACTTTTCTTAAAAAAAAAAAAAAAAAAAACATAGTAGCTCACAACATGTTAATAAGTATTCAATCACTTTATAATAAAAAAATAAAAATAGAAAATAGAAAAAACTAATTTCACACGGATTATAAGCGACAACCCATCACGTTTCTTATCAGCATCCAATCCAATACTATTAGGCCATCAACCTGTTTTATTATATTATTTATTACTCTATCTTTTAACTCTATTAATTTCTTTTTTCATACCATTAATGAAGATTAATTTTTAAAAATAACTCATAACTCCTATATTTAATATGAAATTAATTACAAACTTTTAATTTATATGAACGAAAAGTGATATATAATTTAAAATAGAAAGGTAAAATGTAAAGACGGATGACCAATTAAACCGCCACAATTTTTAGGCTATATATGGCCTAGTTATGGTAGCACCAAAAGCTACTTTAAAAATCGAGTTAGAAAACTACTCTTGAAAAACTAGTGTTAAGAAATAAGAATTTAAAGATTCGATTGACGGACATGATAAGATAAAAGATAAAATTGGTCAAATATAAGATAAGATAGTGATAGGATAAATATTATCGTATTAAATGTTTGATACATACATGATATAATAATGTTTTATTTTGTCATGTATTTGATGTACATGTCATTATAGTATGATATAATATATATTAATTTTTTAAAAATTAACTTATTATATTTTAAATATTATAATAAGTTACGATTTAAAAGTCGACAATTTTGATCATTCTATCAGATTTTAAACTAAAAAAATATGATTTAATGGATTTTAAATAATTTGATATATAATTCCATGATATAGAACAATATAAATTCATTAATTATTCATATGTCGTAAATTAAATTATAAATATGAAAAAGTTTATGAAGATAAAAATTAAGTTTTTACGGTGTTTTATTTTGATTTAATGGGTGTTAATTATTTAACATCATCGTATCATAACACATTATTTAAAATATATAATATTGTCATTTTTTAGTTAAAAAATATGAGGGATGGAATAAAATTGTCGAATTTAAAAATAAGAAAATCAATTTAGTGAATTAGTAAAAATAGAAGGACTAAAACTACAATTAAATCTAATAAATAATACTTTAAAAATTGAAGGCAATAATTGATTTAGGGCTATAATAATAAGATTGGAGTATGTGACCTTCTTCAAGTTAAAATGTAGGGTATGTATTTTGGTTTGGAGTTGGCTTGGAGAGAACGTGTTTCGTGTCTTATTATGGAGAGTTGACTTTAAAATCCTTATATATATGATTACATACAAATGCAAATTTAGAGGAAATATTTTCATCTTGGTGCAACACATTCGCAAGCTTATGAAACATAATTAGCAGGTTCAGGATCTCCATACCTGGAAGGAGGAAAATAGATATAATGATTGACTCGTCTCTTTTAGCTTTTCTTTGAACTCATCTCCGTGTTTTAATGTGAAGAACCCCTTAGTAATCTTCGCAAAATTATTTTTAACAACATATATGAGTCTTGCATGCTTAGGAATATTGGCCTAGTTATTAATTTTGTTATTTTCTTGTTAGGATTTGGAAATCATCTCATCACCTTTTCTAAAATATATATTTTTTTCATAGAAATCACCCATATATTTTAAAATAGTTTTATCACCAAATTAATTATCTAAAATTATATTTCATTAAGAAAATATTTATTATAATGGTTGTTACAGCATACTCCAATCTTATTACTGTAGCCCTAAATCATACTCCAATCTTTTGTTACTAACTTTTATTATATGGGTGATTTCTATGATGTGTTAATCTGATACATATTTGACTAAGTAAGTGATATAAATAACAAATATTATATTTTATTATTTTATATATTTTTCTATAAATAATAGTATTTTAGTGTATATACTTTAAGATATAAGATTTTAGGCGATTCTACGTGTATATATGCCTTCGTAGTTAATGCGATATTTTTTTGTATGTTTGACTAATGTTAGGTGTGAACATAATTATATTTCATTTTTTATAAATATATCCTATTTTAATTATTTATTTTAAAAATAATTATCTTGAGTTATTAGTAGTATTGATATTGAGTTTCTTTATTTTTATACAGTTCTTATGGTATGATGATTTTATACATATTTATTTTGATTTAGTAATTAATATAAATTGTTGATTTATATTTATTTATTTATTTATTTTATTATTTCGACTATTCTATAAAGATGATGTATTTTTATGTGATTATTTAAAAAAATATTATAGTAATACTTATAGTTATTATTTTTAATATGAGAGTTTTGGTTAAAATTAGATTTATCTATGTTAAGGATAAATAATATTATGTTAAAGTGTGTATTTAGGAGATAAAGCTTCTAGAAAAGTAAAATATATTATTTATTTATTAAGGGATTTTAGAAATATTAGAAAATGAATTTTGGACTAAACGAATGTTTAAACACCTATTTTCTATTAAAAAACAAAAATCAAGACTAATGGCAGCAGCAAACCATTTTTCTCTCAAATTCACTCCCACCAATTCTTTACCATTTGAATTGATCCCAACCTCTAACCCACACAAAATCAGCAATTGAATATATTTTTTACGTCAATTTTATCAATTGTGGCTTTGTTTCATCTGAAATAGCTATGTTTCTTTCCTTGGGTGAGTTGTTTTTGGCCGATTCTGATGACCACGTTTGTCGTCTCAAAAAACCGGTATCGTTTTTGGATTCCTCTTGTCGAAACCTTCAAGAAGCACTACTGATTTTCATTTTTCGGTGAAGTTAACATCAAACCCTTTCGGCGCTCCGACAAGTCGGTAAGACTTTTTATGTAGTTTTTCTCGTTGTTTTGACTCTATTTTTGCTCCTAAAATTATTATTAATTATTTAAAATTTATTTTTATGCTCCGCATAATTTATCAGTCGTGTCTCGACGATTGTGTGAACTCGTCATTTATTTGGATTCGCTCGTTGTACGTTGTCGATCTATAGTTACAGTTGAAAACTTCCATTGCTTTCTGTATTTGAGAAAGCGTCTAAATAAGGTAAGGTGTGAGAGAGCGAGAAAACTGTATTACCCAATGTTCGGAGCTTGCTACATACGACATTAGCCCTTTGAGAGATAAATTAATTAATGTGAAAATATGAGGATTTTCAAATTAATATGTTAAATAGAAAAGTTTATAAGGTGTTGATTGATTTAATTTTCTATAATTGTGTGATATTTGATATTATTGTAATGTTGGATGTCGAATGAAATTATGTGCATATATTTGATTAGACAAATTTATGTGATGTGATAATAAAAGATAGATGCATTGTATGATATATGTTTATGTGATGATAATGATGATTTTTGATTGATGATAGTGATGTTATAAATTTGTGATGAGATTATATGGTGATCATGATTATGTATGATTAATGATGTTATAAAATTGTGATGAGAATATTGAAGTACATCATGACTGATAAAATAGTGATGATTCTAACTTGTGTTAAAGATGATGCTCTTAATGGATTAGTCTAGGTTAACAAGGGGAGAAAATAGATGTTGGGAATATTTGAAGTTGATGTGAATTTTTTAAAGTGGAGATTATTTTGTCATCATATAGGTAGGTCCTGACAAGCCTACTGATTATGGGGAAGTACAACTGAATAAGTCTGATGGTGGCAGTCTGTTGTTGAGTCTTAGGCAATATTGTTAGACCTTAGAGGTATTCGAGTGGGGAATTCCTAGGTGACTTGGAGGTAGCACTCCAAATATTGGGAGTTATCATGCAACACACGTTTACCTCGACTGTCGCATATATGTGTCTCTGGTTGAGTTGAGGGGATCTATGAGGACATGACCAATTTGAATTATCCGTCCACCGGGATGGTGGCATAGTATCAAGTCTCCTAGCCAATACTTCAGAGTTAGGATGGTACCACATTGTGAAGTAGAGTCTAAGTTCATGCAAAACATTGCATTTTCTTGTGATTGTTTTGTTGTTATTGATGTATTTCAAAAGTAATAATAATTTCTCTTAGATGATTTGATGCATATTATAATGAGATAATTATTTTACTTGAGTGACTTTGATGTTATAATATGGTACTATTTGCTTAAATATTTTGATATATCGTAATGTGATTATGATACGGTCTATTATGATTGTTTGCGCATTATTCATACTTATATTATATTATCAACATAATTTTGAAACTCGTCTCGTTCGTTGTTTGTGTTTGACTAGTTTGGTCATGCGTTTGTGAAATCGTAGTTATTACAGGTTAATGAGTCTTAAAGTTCAAGTTTAAGAGAAATTCTGCTCTAATGGGTGATATCGGGAATTAAGTGCTGTAAGTTATATTTTATTTATTTAATTAGAAACGACTTTTTGTATGAAAATCTTATAAGTACTATTAAGTTTTTGGATTTAAATTGAGAAATGTGATATCCGAAATTAGTTATAATTTTTTTTTATCTTCTTAGAAACAAATTTTCTTATCCGTTGTAAATTTTAGTAAAAAATATCTAATATATATATATATATATTATTTTGGAATTTAGGGTGTCACATATGTAACGTTCTTCAAGTTAAAATGTAGGGTATGTATTTTGGTTTGGAGTTGGGTTGGAGAGAACGTGTTTCATGTCTTATTGTGGAGAGTGAGTTTAAAATCCTTATAGATATAATTACAGATAAATGCAAATTTAGAGGAAATATTTTCATCTTGATGCAACATATTCGCAAGCTTATGAATCATAATTAGTAGGTTCAGGGTCTCCATACCTAGAAGGAGGAAAATAGATTTGATGATTGACTCGTCTTTTTTAGCTTTTTTTTTTTTAACTCATCTACTTATTTTATTGTGAAGAACCGATTAATAATCTCCACAAAATTATTTTTAACAACATATATAGTCTTGCATGCTTAAGAATATCAGCCTAATTTCTTAATTTTGTTCTTTTCTTGTTGGGCTTTGGAAATCATCTCTTCCCCTTTTCTAATATATATATTTTTTCTTCTTTAAAAACTAAGTACCTTTTTATTCAAGAGTTTATCCTAATTTTTGTTTGGCTCAACTTTTGCTTTTGGGAAAAGAGATGATCCAATACAGCAAGGCCAAAATCGATATATTTGAGATTCAAATTAAATAAAACATAAGTTTTTTCTTCTTAATCTTATAAGAGATGATAAATGTGTTCATAATTAATTCGCATTACTGTGACCTTAGGATTCGAACCTACAACATAACAGTTAAAATTTATCTCCACTAAAGTTAAATTTAAAAATTAGTTTAAGTCTTCACTAATTATATTAATAGACTTTATCATGTATTTATTTTTTAATCTTTTGTATCATTTTTTCAGTATATCAATATAAAATTTATCTTCACTTTAATATCATCAATTTTCCATTTTTTTTATCCTGATTCTCAATACGGTGTCATGAAGCAAATGTGCTTTCACATAAACAAATCAAAGTCATCAAATATATGTTTTTTCTCCACCCTTTCAAGTAACAACAACAACAGTTTGATCAACAAGAATAATATGGAGAAATACAAGATCAACATCTTTAAGAAAGTCTTGAAGATTTCAATGAAGTTTTAACGTTACAATCGAGAATAACAAAGTAGCAAAATTGTTTCAAGAAGAAGACAAAGATGGTTTTATTTATAAAAGGAGTTCCGTTTCTTTTGGTTATGTAATGCTACCAATTATAAGCAAGCCTAAATATTCATGGAAATTATAAAAATAAAAATAAAACAGCAAAATCACTTTTTTTTTGTCTCTACAATAAAAATCACTTTTGTCTTTACAAATTTATTGTGCAAGTATTTTTAGTCCAACATATCAACTTATATTTTCTAATGATATTTTTCTATACATGTTTACACAGCATAAAAAGTTTCTTCACAAATGAGCTCAAAATTCAATTTATATGTCCATATTTTAAGGATTTTATCTTGAATATGTGACATTTAAAAAATTCATATTTAATTAATTTCAAGTTAAAAAAATTATAAATTTGTGTTGATGAACTTTAAATAATATTTTAAGCATGCTTAAAAAATATAATTAAAAAATTTAAATTTGAAGGATATTTCGTTCTACCAATGACTAAACAGTTTCTAGTGTCTAAAAATATATAATTTTGTTTACATAAACTACAAATAAAATGTCAAAATTTCATAGTGACTAAAAATTTATTCAAACAAAATTTTATAGTGACTACAAATTTATTTATCCCTTAAAGATAATGGATGGTTAAATATAAAATTTACTATTTTTTAGTTCACGTATTCTTTAACATGTAATAAATATATTCGAACTTGTGGAGATGGAGATATTATTGGAACTTGTGGAGATATTAGATATACATGTTTATTATTATTTGCCGTTAAAAATAAAATAGTTATAAAAAGTCAAAAAAAATATTAAATATGCTAAATTACATTCGTGGTCCCTTAACTTAATTTTAGGTAACGTTTTAGTCATTTATCTTTTTTTTTTCCGACTTGGTCCTTTATTTTAATTTTAAGTGACAATTTGATATTTTATGTTTTAAAATTTCAACAATGATATCCTTTTTTATACAAAAATTCAAAAAAAAATTCAATTAAAACTCATAAAATTAATTATATTCTTCAATATAAAACAAATTTCATCAAATTCGTAACGCAAATTTTCAAATAAACTCATATTTTCATACTTTATTTGATATTTTTAGGAATAAAGGACTAAATCGGAAAAAAAAAAAAAAGATAAAGGACTAAAACGTTACCTGAAATTAAATTAAGGGACCACAAATGTAATTTAGCCTATTAAATATAAAAATTAATTATAATTAATGTATAAGTAATTAGTTTATTAAATGTTCATTAGTCGTATAAATATATTCATGTTATAATTTTGTGTATCATTTAGAATTTAATTTTGTAAAACATTATCTATTTTACATGTTTTGTATTGAAATTTCTAATACAAAGAGAACACGTATATATTCTAATATAAGAAATAACAAATTCAATTAATATTTAATATTAACAAATTCAATTTTGTAACTGTGATATACTACTCATTTTTTTTTTTAATTTCATGTTGAGTTAGTGTTATATTTTATCCATATTTGATACATAAGAACAGTCCACCATCATATTTTCATTCAATCCATAACGACATGTTACTCTCCTATTTCATAATTTATTATAGACATAACACACAGTTAACACACAATTATTGTTTGTTAAAAGCAAGGTAAGTTCTGGATAGAAACTAATAAAAAAAATCTATAATTCCTAATAAATAATTTATGAATAGAAAAAATTAATAAAAAATATAAAATTAGAGTTTTAATATTATGAGTATTATTTACAAATTTTTTTTATGTTAGTAATATTATTTACTATATATATATAAAAGAAAAATTATTGATAGTTAGTGTTTTTAAAATTTGTAAGATTAAAATTGTTAAAAATATACATCAATTATTTACTATAAATATTTTTGTTTAATTACTAGCGCCCATTAACTTTTTATGTTATGTATAGATGTAAAACAAGAAAAAAAAAAGGAAAAAAAATAGAAAATAAATTAAAATCTTGTCTCGATTTAAAGTTTTAATGGTTGAATAAATAATTTATCAAAAAATTAATATAACGTAATTTTTTTTTATAGAATTATCTAAAAATATTTAATTATTTAATCGATAATAGATATATAATACATAGATGTAAATATTTTAGAATTTACTATATTTATAGCATATATAATATTCATTCTCATTTGATATGTCTTACTCTAAGTGTCATATTTAAGACATGAAGAAAGAAAAAAATATGAATTCTCATGATACATATTAAATTAAAGTAGTTATACAAAATAAATTTTATTTATGTATACAAAAGGAATTCTATTAAAAGTAATATATAGCACAACTTATTTATCTAATATTTATAACAATTTTTTAATTAAAATCTGTAACAACTTAACTTTCTAAGTTAAAATAAAATCCTAAATTTTATATTAATTTAAAAATAAAATTATTGATCAAGAGTATCCGCTCTTGCTTGATATCAACACTATAATATGCAAATACAATTCAAATTATTTGTACGAAAGAATTGAAGGGAAAAATTTTCAAATTAAATTTTAATCATGTAGTCTATTAGTCTCTTAAATATCTCATCATGTTTTTATCTCTCTCTAATTTTTGTGTGTTAACTATGTTTGATTATCAATTTAAAAAAAGTCTCGTTGAAGAAGCCTCTATTAATCGATCAAATTTTTTTCATTTTATTTCTATTATCGCAATCATATTTTTTATTATTATTTTAATTGAATTGTAAACATTAGATCTATTGAGGAGTATTTTAGTAAAAGTTTACAAAAGAAGATATGTGTTTGACGGAGCTTTAGAACTAATAAAATATTCGTAACAAAAAAAAAAACTAATCAAATACTTGATTAAGTACTTCAGAAAATATGAATTTACTGATACAATTGTTAATATTAAAAAAATTGATATAGAAACATAGATTGAAATTTTTTCATAAATGTTAAATTTTAAAAAAAAGATACTATGATCAAAATCTATATCAATGCACTATGCACACAACATAGAGTGAGTCTACCAAGAAAATCTTTTATGATTCTTTTTTTATTTTTTTTAATATATAGTAGATGTTTCGGTCTAAAATTTTATCGAATTTAATAGAGTCACCACTAAACTTTATTTTAAAATAAAAAAAATAATAAAAAAAAACCCTTAAAGACCGAAAAAATGTCACATATAGTTTACTTGTTGAAGAATAACTTTATTTATTTTGCTATAAGAAGGAGTTTTAAAACCACCTAATTCTACAACTTGTGTTTTAAAAACTCAAAAACTAAAAATATGTCACATCTAATTAATCAAAGTTAAAAGTCGATTTTAGATTAATTTATTTATGAAAATAAATGTTAGAGTTATCAAGTTGTACAACTTGTGTCATAACAACTCAAATATTAAAAAGATGTTTCATCTAATTAACATTTAATAAAAAATATTATTATATTTTTTGAAAGATTTAATATTTATTAAAAATAATAATAAATAAATAAAAAGTTGAACTTGTTAAAAAATATAAGTTTTCTACTACGCACCCCCACCTATACTTGTCACCCACAATCCATATGAAAATACAATTTTACCCTTTTAACCCTTTACAATAAGTTTTAAAATTGATAGTTTTTGAAATTTCAAAATTTTGAAACTAATATTTCCGGAAGTTTCAAATTTTCAAAATAAGCAAGTTTTTGAAATTTTTAAAAATCAAATTTCTGAAATAAAGATACATCATAAAAATTTGGAAAGTTTCGAAAGTTTTCAAATTTGGAAAATTTTGAAATTTCCAAATTTGGAAAGTTTTGAAATTTCCAAATTTGGAAAGTTTCGAATAGTCTAGAAATTTTCTATTTTGAAAGTTTAGAATATTCTGCAAATTTTTTATTTCGAAACTTTGAAACTTTCGAAAAATCTGAAGAAAAAAAAAATTACTTTGAAAGTTTTGAAATTCTGAAAATATCACTTACTTTTTAGTTTCAAATATTTGGAAAGATTAAAAAGTTATGGTGATTTATCTAAATGTTCGAAAGAGGAAGTAAAACAAAAAAAAAGAGGTAAACAAATTTGAGGTTTTATAAATGATTCAAAGGGTAAAATTGTATTTTTATATGGATTGAAAGTAACAAGTATAGGTGGGGGAAGCGTGGTAGAAAACTAAAAAAATAGGAGAATTGTAATGTGCACCCCTCCAATTATACCTCCCACCCCCCATTTTTTTCTAAATACCATTTTGCCCTTTTTATTTTGTATAAAACCATAAACATTTGAAAATTATAAACTTTCGAAATAATAAAAAGTTGGTTTTTTGATATTTTCGAAATTTTTGTTAAATTTGAAACTTTCGAAATTTAATTTTCTAGAAAATTTAACAAATTTCAAAACTTTTGATAAATGTCAAAGTTTCAAAATGCTATTTTCCAGAATCCTCTGAAACTTTGAATAAATTTGACAGTTCTGAAACGTGATTTTACGAAAAACATCAAAACTTTCGAAAGTTTTGATG
>NC_021162.2:50546776-50551344 GCF_000331145.2 Cicer arietinum | reverse complement strand
AAATTTTTTGAAATTTCCGGTAGCTTCCGGAAATTTCAAAAATCCGGTATTCAAATTACAACTACCGGAAATTTCAGTTTCCAAATTTCCGGTAACAATTATAACTACCGGAAATTTCGATGCAACTTACCGGAAATTTCAGCAAGGTCAGATTTTAGAGTAATTTTTTTTTAACTGCTCGTAAATGAATTTTTTAAGGATAAAATTGGATTTTTAACAAATTGGGGGTATAAGTTTAAATGGGGGGTACAATAGCCAATTCTAGTAATATTATTTACTATATATATATAAAAGAAAAATTATTGATAGTTAGTGTTTTTAAAATTTGTAAGATTAAAATTGTTAAAAATATACATCAATTATTTACTATAAATATTTTTGTTTAATTACTAGCGCCCATTAACTTTTTATGTTATGTATAGATGTAAAACAAGAAAAAAAAAAGGAAAAAAAATAGAAAATAAATTAAAATCTTGTCTCGATTTAAAGTTTTAATGGTTGAATAAATAATTTATCAAAAAATTAATATAACGTAATTTTTTTTTATAGAATTATCTAAAAATATTTAATTATTTAATCGATAATAGATATATAATACATAGATGTAAATATTTTAGAATTTACTATATTTATAGCATATATAATATTCATTCTCATTTGATATGTCTTACTCTAAGTGTCATATTTAAGACATGAAGAAAGAAAAAAATATGAATTCTCATGATACATATTAAATTAAAGTAGTTATACAAAATAAATTTTATTTATGTATACAAAAGGAATTCTATTAAAAGTAATATATAGCACAACTTATTTATCTAATATTTATAACAATTTTTTAATTAAAATCTGTAACAACTTAACTTTCTAAGTTAAAATAAAATCCTAAATTTTATATTAATTTAAAAATAAAATTATTGATCAAGAGTATCCGCTCTTGCTTGATATCAACACTATAATATGCAAATACAATTCAAATTATTTGTACGAAAGAATTGAAGGGAAAAATTTTCAAATTAAATTTTAATCATGTAGTCTATTAGTCTCTTAAATATCTCATCATGTTTTTATCTCTCTCTAATTTTTGTGTGTTAACTATGTTTGATTATCAATTTAAAAAAAGTCTCGTTGAAGAAGCCTCTATTAATCGATCAAATTTTTTTCATTTTATTTCTATTATCGCAATCATATTTTTTATTATTATTTTAATTGAATTGTAAACATTAGATCTATTGAGGAGTATTTTACTTGATTAAGTACTTCAGAAAATATGAATTTACTGATACAATTGTTAATATTAAAAAAATTGATATAGAAACATAGATTGAAATTTTTTCATAAATGTTGAATTCATAGAAAAAAATACTATGATCAAAATCTATATCAATGCACTATGCACACAACATAGAGTGAGTCTACCAAGAAAATCTTTTATGATTCTTTTTTTATTTTTTTTAATATATAGATGTTTCGGTCTAAAATTTTATCGAATTTAATAGAGTCACCACTAAACTTTATTTTAAAATAGAAAAAATAATAAAAAAAACCCTTAAAGACCGAAAAAATGTCACATATAGTTTACTTGTTGAAGAATAACTTTATTTATTTTTCTATAAGAAGGAGTTTTAAAACCACCTAATTCTACAACTTGTGTTTTAAAAACTCAAAAACTAAAAATATGTCACATCTAATTAATCAAAGTTAAAAGTCGATTTTAGATTAATTTATTTATGAAAATAAATGTTAGAGTTATCAAGTTGTACAACTTGTGTCATAACAACTCAAATATTAAAAAGATGTTTCATCTAATTAACATTTAATAAAAAATATTATTATATTTTTTGAAAGATTTAATATTTATTAAAAATAATAATAAATAAATAAAAAGTTGAACTTGTTAAAAAATATAAGTTTTCTACTACGCACCCCCACCTATACTTGTCACCCACAATCCATATGAAAATACAATTTTACCCTTTTAACCCTTTACAATAAGTTTTAAAATTGATAGTTTTTGAAATTTCAAAATTTTGAAACTAATATTTCCGGAAGTTTCAAATTTTCAAAATAAGCAAGTTTTTGAAATTTTTAAAAATCAAATTTCTGAAATAAAGATACATCATAAAAATTTGGAAAGTTTCGAAAGTTTTCAAATTTGGAAAATTTTGAAATTTCCAAATTTGGAAAGTTTTGAAATTTCCAAATTTGGAAAGTTTCGAATAGTCTAGAAATTTTCTATTTTGAAAGTTTAGAATATTCTGCAAATTTTTTATTTCGAAACTTTGAAACTTTCGAAAAATCTGAAGAAAAAAATAATTACTTTGAAAGTTTTGAAATTCTGAAAATATCACTTACTTTTTAGTTTCAAATATTTGGAAAGATTAAAAAGTTATGGTGATTTATCTAAATGTTCGAAAGAGGAATTAAACAAAAAAAAAGAGGTAAACAAATTTGAGGTTTTATAAATGATTCAAAGGGTAAAATTGTATTTTTATATGAATTGAAAGTAACAAGTATAGGTGGGGGAAGCGTGGTAGAAAACTAAAAAAATAGGAGAATTGTACTGTGCACCCCTCCAATTATACCTCCCACCCCCCATTTTTTTCTAAAGACCATTTTGCCCTTTTTATTTTGTATAAAACCATAAACATTCGAAAATTATAAACTTTCGAAATAATAAAAAGTTGGTTTTTTGATATTTTCGAAATTTTTGTTAAATTTAAAACTTTCGAAATTTAATTTTCTAGAAAATTTAACAAATTTCAAAACTTTTGATAAATGTCAAAGTTTCAAAATGCTATTTTCCAGAATCCTCTGAAACTTTGAATAAATTTGACAGTTCTGAAACGTGATTTTACGAAAAACATCAAAACTTTCGAAAGTTTTGATGAATTTGAAACTTTCGAAATTAAATATGAAATTTATTACTATTAATTACTATAAATTTATGATTATAAATTTATTATTATTTATTACTATTAATTTATTACTAATAAAAATGAATTTCTGAACTTTCGAAGTTTGTTTTGGAAATTTCATGGAAGACCAAACTTCCGAAACAATTCCGGAATTTCCATGAATACCAAAGTTTGTTTTAATTTTTTTTTAATTTTAATGATTGGCATATCCTAATCATTTTTTATTTTGAATATTGATGACAATGTGGCCAGCTTGCAGCCAATAAGCTATTTTCTCGAGGAATATGTTGGAAAATGACTTTCTAAAAACTTTAGGTCAACTTTTTAATATGCGTATGATAGGGAATCAGTTTCGTATCTCAAGTTTCCCATTCACTTCCTCACAGACATTACCTTTTTGTAAGTCTCTTGTCTTTTCATATTATGACTTAGAACTTCCTTTCCTTTTTCTTTCTTTCCATACCCCTCATCTTTTCTGAGTTTCTTAGGGACATATATAGACATGACCACTTCATGCCATTAGTTCTTGAGATATTATCGACATTTGTTTCTTTGGGCCTAAAGGTACCACTCGTGAGTGCCTACGTGAATTGTGCTATCATAATTTCATGTCACTGCATTTGTGCTTTTGTAAGGAAAAAGAGTTGGCAGTTGAATAGTAATGGATTTTGGCCCATTTGGAATTGATTTAAGATCTTTTTTTTTTATTATAACGAATCTCTAAGGATCTTGAGAAAGCTGTTTCACTCTCGATGTGAGATTCAAGGTTCAATACATGATTATCTTCCTTTGCACGACTTATCTCTATTATTTGATTGTCCATCAATTCTTGGGGAAACTTCTTGAATTCTTCCCAATCTTCAGGGTGTTCATCATTTGGGTGAGAATCACATATGTTACTCTCATTGCAACCCAAATCAACCAAGCTTAACTTCCACATTGCAGAAAAAATTACTCCCATGGGGAGTTTTACATCTCCTATATTTTCAACAAGATATTGATCTCGACTTTCCTCAACAACTTTGATATACGAATTTGCCTGGCCTGGTAGAGGGTTATTTTCCACATTAGGCTTGTCTTCTTTGAAGGCCAACCATTTTGCATTGATTAATTCATTTACTTTAGATTTTAATGCTTGACAATCTTCATTTGGATGCCCTATAGCCCCCTGCACGGTACTCACACTTGAATTTGAATTATACCATCTTGGGAATGGTGGCTCCAAGGGCTTCATTGGTCTTAAGACCACCATTGCATTTTGGAGTAGACAGGGCAACAATTTACTATATGTTACAGGAATCTAGTCAAAAGAGGTAAAAAAATTCTCTCGATTGATTGGTGGTTTGTTTGGATTTTGATTCAAGTGGCTTGGTTGGGGAAACATGACAAATGGTGGTTGGATAAGAGGTAGCTTCTAATAAGGTGGCCTTAGAGGGTTGGATCGAAGGCATGAGTCTAGTAAGGCTGTAATGACAAATGGGTAGGGCGTATAGGGCAAGGGTAACAATGGCTGAAAATTTACTAGTCGAAGAAAAATTATAGATGGATCACATGAGGCCCATGGATTTACCATAACAACATTAACATCCCCATTCCTTCTTTTTTGCAAACCTCGTTAGAGGTTTCTTTGCATTGTTTATCACACAAATA
>NC_021162.2:50528213-50546755 GCF_000331145.2 Cicer arietinum | reverse complement strand
TTCCCTACAATGACCATGTCAGAAATTTTTTATGATGCCTTTTCACTCATTATATCATAAAAAGGTAATTGGAGGATATTTATGAAGATATGTACCATTTCTTTTTCTAATAGAAGCATTTCTAATTGAGTAGTCAATCCCTTTCATCGTTAGGCATACTCTTTAAATAATCCATTGTCTCTTTTCACCGTGTTATATAACTACATTTTGTTATGAGCCATATCAATGTTATACTTATATTGTTTCAAGAAAGAATATGTCAAATCCTTCCAAGAGTGAATGCGAGACTTTTCTAGATGTGTTTACCAACTTGAGGTTGTCCCAGTTAAACTGTTTGTGAAAAAATGAATCAGGAGTTTATCGTCATGAGCATGAGATGCCATTTTCCTACAATACATGATCATGTGGTTTATTGGGCAAGTCGTCCCTTTATACTTCTCAAAATCCAACAATTTGAATTTTGGTAGTACGGCCACATTGACAATGAGGTAAAGATCAAAGGCATTACTTGAACCTAGATAACTTCCTCATTCTACAACTCTTAATATATCTTCAATGACTTGTATCTTAGTATCAGATGGTGGACTTTCAATTGGAATGTCCATTTCAGACTTACCAACCATCGGAAGCATGGAAATATGGGTGGTATGAAGATTCAATGAGTTCCATTGGCCAAAGTGCAAGTGAACGTGTGATTGACTGCTCATTGTAGGTGCGTCTGGAAGCTTACTAATACCATGGGCATAACTAGGAGGAAATTCGTGTGGCATGAAAGTAGAAGTCGAGTTATTGACTATCAACAGTTCAATACTTGGACTCGATCCTTGTGTCAGAGATACATTATGTGTGGAAAGCATTTGGGAATCAATTATTTTTGAATTGTCAATAATCAATAGTAGTGTATAACCATGTGGAAGACCGAATAATGGGAATTGTTGCTTTTGGGGGTCTTGAGGATTACTAGTTGTTGGTTGTATGAGACCATGAGGATGCATTTAAAGTGGTACCATCAATCTTTGAGCATTTAAATCGTATGATATATGCATTGGCCCAAAACCAGGTGGATGAGTAGGCATTGCTTGCTTCACAGCTGACAACCCCCCTTTTGTGTTATTTTTCCCTAAAGTTTGTATCGAATTTAGAGTCTTATCATTTGATCTTTCAGTTGGTTAATGTCATTCTCATTTGTTCGTTATCTATGTATTCTTCCATGATTCTTCTGCGAGTCCAATAACAATGTCATAGAATCGGTTTGTTCAATTATTTTTCAGTTTTATATATAAAAAAAGTTTCTATGAGTATGTATTAAACATGAATGAAATGAAGATGAAATCATTTAGTTAATTATCTTTTTTTTTTACATGATAGCTGAATGTTGAGGAATCATAAGTCTTATATGAATATTCATAATAAAAATGAATAATCAGTGAAAAAAAATAGGGATCAATAAATAAAATAGCAAATCCTTCATTGATGGAAAAAAGAGTACACCATATTTAAATTAAAAACTACATTGACTATGACATTTCAGTCTTCTCTTCTAATGAGACAAATAATTTTTTCCTCCAATTCTTCTACCAAATTTTTGCAATATTCAACGAACTTATAGACTTTGACCAAAATGTTGAGCAAATGTATTATTGCATCAATCTCTCTTAGATGCTTAAAAAAATTTATGATCACTTGATTAGCTAGCATTGCCAACTTTAAAAAGCAAGTTTTCCAATGCTTGCCTTCATCCTCCAACTCTTTATAGATCTGTTGATTCTTCAACTAACTAAGCAACATCATAAAATGATCCTCCCAATATATGGTTTCTTCCTTTAAGTCGTTATAGGCCATTGCAGAGGCAAACAAACTGCTGCTGGAGTTATGCAGGAAACGAAGATTGATTATCAATCTGGATCTGTCATTTTGATCTTTCTGGAGATTTGATGATCAATCTGGAGTTCCTGTTTTGATCATTATAGATGTCCTTTGTAATGTCTTATCATATATCAAGGTTGATCAAACTTTCTTGACAGTTTGACTTTTAGAGTTCCAGAACTGTTTTACTTTGACTGTTTCGAGTCCTTCAATTTTAGTAATCTGATATCCTGTTGGAGTTGGGATGAATCCTAATTGTTCCTTACCATGTACTGATTCTATTTGGATGAAATTTCGAGGCAAAATCTTTGCTAAAGAGTTGGAGAATGGTTGGTCAATATGTTGTGATGAACATTCTTGAAACTGGAGATCATTCTCTGCAGAATGTTCTTATTGTTGTCTTTTCTGCTTTGCTTGATTCTGTTCTTAATTAAATTCACTCAAAAGCACAAGTTAAATTAACATAACATTTTAGAATCATAATTAACATTTGTTTATTTTCATCAAAACTTTACATATGGAGTTTGTCTCAACATATACAACACTGAAAAACAACAAAAAATGGTTCCACCTTTCTTCTCGTGTTGCATGTGCAGAGAGCAGTATACATCAGCAAGAACCGCGAGAACCAAATTTTATTTATTTTTGTTAACGGTCAGGAAGACATTGATGGCAAAAAAATCTACAAAATTATCAAGGTTTGGGAATTAAATAATACCATAGATAATGAGAGCCAAACCATATATAAAAGTATCCCATTCTTTTTTAACGACTATATCTTGTGTCTGCTCTAAATATTTTCTTAAAAAACCATGAATATCTCATTTTTCTTCTTTTATTCTTACCAACTCTCTTATGTCAATTTTCAACATTTCAACAATTGTGCTCAGATTTGGGGGTTGTTCAATATATTCATAATGATATTCTTTCTCTAAGGAGAAACCTAATATTCGTTCGAATTCTTTCAATATTGGAGTCAACTGAAAGTCTTGAAAGGTGAAACATCTTAAAAGAGGATCGTAATATTGAGCGAGAGTAGTGAGGGCCCATATTTGCACATTTATTACCAAAAGGTTTAGGATTTTCCCATATTTGTTAATGAAACTATCACGTTCTATTATTTTCATTTGATTGTTGATGTCCCTTAAAATTTTCAAATTAGATTGTTGAAACTTTAGAAGTAAATTTTTTCTTTTTTCCAATCCCATTATCCACTTAATTCAACACGTGACTAAGTTACTTATGATTCCCCAACACACCTGAAAATTGATGCAAAATGTCATTATATTATATTTTTTCACTTAGAGAAAGAAAAAATATCATGAGATATGAATGAAACTATGTAGAATTATTGTTGTGAATATATATATATATATATATATATATATAGTTTCGAATGAATGTAAATGTACGAGGTATTCTTTTGGTGACCTATATGGATATTCTTATGATGAAAGGGCATGTTGATTTTCCTATTTAGTGACGCGTTCAAAAGGGTGGCTTTATAGTTTTAAATGTGGTTGCCAAAGATTTTATTTTGAAATATTGTCAACAACAATAGGTAAACTATTTGGAGTGACAATACCTTCAATAGAATCAAACTCTAGGCGACATCTTCATGCTAACCAAGCATGATGTACATTCAGAAGGCTACCACTACGTAACCTCGAATCTAATCTTAAGTTTTGCTCAAACCCGAATATAAGATCTCACTTAAAAGTAGTGACATTTATATGGATTAGATCATTCAAATGAAAGAGTTTGGTTGTATATACGAGCATTCAAATGATTAGCCATTCCACACCTTGCTTGCTCTAAATACTATGATTATCATCTCTAGAAAACATGACATCCATGACCCTGTATTCAATTTCCAATGTATCCAGTTGATCTATGAGGTCCTTGATAATGATGGGTCCATTATTCATTGAATAAACTATTTAGAGGCCGTAGTTCAGCCAGAATTTTCAACTGAAATCCTTCGCTAGTAAGATTGCATGCTTCCAACCTTTATTCATCATATTCTTTTGGAATGGTCATAGGACTAAGATGTGGAGAGTATAACAAAGCCTCAAACATTTTGACCACAATTAAAAATGGATTACAGTAAGCTTTTATGGTTTTGACTTTGTCTCCTACCCGAAACATCGAGTTTTGGTGGAGGGTAGATGGCACACACTCACTATTGTGAATCCATTCTCTACCCAAAATGATTGAGTAGGAAGACTTTCCATCATTCACAAAAAAAGTAAGATCTCACCTTACATCTACAATTGGAACTAGGTCTTCCATGTTTTTTTCCTTACTTTGTTAGTGTTAGTAAAGGCATGACATTCAACACAACTCATCCATGCACAAATATTCGATTAAACAACTTACCATTAATAGATGCCTTGATGTACAATGGTTTACAATGCTTAATCGTGTCATGGGTAGTCTTCTCAAACCACATTCGATAACTTTACTTTAAGTTTATGTAATATCTTCCACAAAAATATCCATTTCCATCTCATTTAGTTGATGGTCGTTGACTGAAATTCAAATGGGATCAGTTTGACTATTTCAACTAAGACCATCAATCTATTATTTTCCTCTTTGAGCAAGAAATCTAGGATGAAATCTTCACCACTATCAGAAAAGTCAAGAAAATACCATCGTTGTCTCATGATTTAGGGAAGTCTCGTACAACTATCAACTTCTCAAAATTTGATTGCTCGATTAAGACTAGATTTTCTAATGGAGTACCATGAGATATCGTTACTCCTTCGATTTATTTATAATGAGATCCTTCGCAATAGCTATAAGAACCAAATTGGTTCAGATACAAAATATCCACTATTGATTTTTTGGTGATAACAAAACAAAAGAACAATTGTTCGTTAATCCATTACTTTAAGTGTGTAGATTATATATATATATATATATATATATATATATATATATATATATATATATATATATTTGGTTAGTCAGAATCTATGTTATAAGTATCTATGAAAACTGGCATAAGTAAATGTGAATTAGTTATGACTATTCATGTGTTATCCATTAAAAGAAACACTAAGAATATTGTTGACTAACAATAATTTATTTGTGAGTTGCTCGTAGTTGAGTCAGTTATAAGTTATAACTTAGTTAAATGTACTAGATCAAAGGAAATGTAATTATGGTTGAGCCATATATTGGTTCCACAAAATGAGTGTTAACAATATCTTCCAATAAAATCATCGTTTGATCAAACATATGAAACATGCGAAATGTTGGAAATGCGAATGAGCTTTGTATTAATACTCTAAGTCTGATAACCAAAATAAGCTAATGACGAAGACTAGAGAAAAGAAAGCATATTCCAATACTTGTAATGCCTCTAGCAAATAGTATATGGATCTTTTGGTACCACATTCATCAAATGCAAGAAGATAATTCTTCAGCGATGACACTTCCTCTGATAAGTATTTTCACTTTCTCTAAGTCAAGACGATGAAGTTGAGAAACACAAAAATCGAAGCAAGATGTCAAATCCTATAAAAGTACAAAATAACTTGAAAATCTATACAATAGAATGTGCAAGGTTAATCAACTACATGTACACTTGCAACTTGTCTTTAGGAGTATTTCAATACCATCATTTTTAACTAAAGAAGGCGATGTTGATCACAACGATGATTTCCAAGACAATGTCTGTAGAAAACAAAGATCAATGATATTTGTTCTCATGAAATTGTTCAGTTGATCATCTAGGAGAAGAGAGCAAAAAAAAAAAAAAAAAACAAGTTCAATAAAAAGATAATACAATTCACAAAAGCCTTGAACTAATAATATGATATTTAAAATTTTTCCCTATTGAAAGTCATTAGAAATATCTTTAAATCAACCAAGTGAAAAACTATATATAATTAGTTCTGAGTGAACTATATTACAATACCCTTTCAAAGATATTTTGATTCCTAAGACCATCTTTGTGTTATTTAAGACAAGACACAAACTTGAATCTCTGTAAATCTATCCAATAGTGGCAAAACTCTTTCAGATAAATGAATGTCTGAAGAGACATTTAATAACTTGAATCCTCAAACACACAATTTCCAAATGTGTTGAGAAGACTAAAAAAATTCTAGTGAAATAGTTTGAAGAGGTAGAGTAAAGAATACATGTAAAGCTTGTAGAGACATTATACAAACTCAACTCAAGAAGCAAGTGAAGCTAGAGTTGTTGAGAAAATCTAGAGACTGTAATTATGGTAGCTCTGAAGAGGATTTAAAGAGCACTAAGTCTAGAGGCTTGATAATACTCAATACATTGAAAGCCAAAGAAACAATATTAGCTTGGAAAAGCTTTTAGAATACTTCAAGTCTGAAATGGCGGAGATAAGAATACTTTAGTGGATTAAGTATCTAATTGTACAAGGGTAAAATATCTCTTTTAGGGGAAGACTAGATATAGTAACAATTGTTACGAACTAGCATAAAAACATATTTTTTTCCTTCTCCCTTATCTCTTTATTTTGATGTCTAAGTTATTTATGTCTTATCATCAGTTGTTGTTTTAAAGATTTATATTTAACTGAAGATAAGCTTTTGATAATTTTTTTTTAAAGTTTAAAATGATAAATACAATTTAAACTTCCATTTCTTATATTTTCTAACACCTTTGGTATTGTCCTTGCTTGTTTCATCAACGACAAGAGTCTTTATTTTAGGTTCCTCGAAAGGAGAATCACCAATAGTGACTACCTCAACTATTTTATTAACGATAAATACTTATCACTTAGTTACCTCCTTTGTTTCTTTTACAATAAAAGCTCCTTACAAATGCTTCAATCACAATTAGGGAGGAAATCTCCTACTTTTTTTTGCGACTTAACATTAGCAATAGTCTTCAAGATTTGCCCAATCTTATGAATTGCTCTAGTCTTTGACATTCTTTTTTGTGTGTGTGCGCGCTGGTAAGAGGACTTAGGGTCATGACCTTGGTATTTCCTGTTCACTACACATTGTCGTTCTTGGACATTGATAATGGACTTGATCATTATTTGTGGCTTGACCTCTTGATCATGAAAACAAAGAGCAAAAGCATTTTTTTATGAAATATGGAGATGTCAACACTAAATTCTTTCATGCAACATCTACAATCTTAAAAAAGAATAATGGTATAATTAAACTATGCAATAATCAAGGCATATGGAAAGACAACCAAGAAGGCTTGTGTAATCTTGTGTCAAATTATTTTCAGAATTTGTATCAATGTAGTGAATCGAACTCTACCTTTGTTGTAGACTATGTTCCATTTTATATTTCTTTGAATGATAATAATATTGTGTTTTTCCTTTTTCCATTGATGAATATTGTAGTGTTGTGTTTTCTATGCATCCTAACAAATCTCCAGATCTTAGTGGGTTAAACCCAGGGTCAACTCAATCTATGCGAAGGTTTAAAGCGAATTATAATATGAGGTTTATCTCCGAATTTTTTAAATTTTAACTAGATATCACTAAATTAATAATTGATATCATGTAATTATTTTTTTTTCAATTAATTTAATATTGTTGAGACTTAAGACATTATGAACTTAATATTTATATATATTATAATTTTAAAAATATTAAAATCAAAAATCTTTTTATTAAATAAAGTATTTTTTGAGGCATTTTGATTAAGTAATTTTTTTTTCACATAAGCCTAAGCGGTTGCTTCGTGGCTTTACCCTTGAGCCGAACCTGGTGTTTTATCAAAAGTTTTGGAATATTATTGGAAATGATGTTTTCAACTCTAGTTGTTTTTGGCTTTAGAGTGGAGTTGCCCATCGATCTCTAAATCATACAACTATTGTGGTTGCAAATAAAAGAGACAACCCAAAAAGTTTGAAGGACTTAAGGCATATTTCGATTTGTAACGTGGCTTTCAAAATCTTGAACGGTTACACATTTCATTAAGATGACGGTGATTCCAATTATCACAAGCTACTGCACTTTTCTACACGACTTTATCAAGTAACTATTTCCTTTTTCATTCAAGTAAAAAAAATGAAATTTTCTATTTTTCGATTTTTTTATTCGATTAGGCTATGCATTTGATTCAGATAGGGAATTTTGGGAAACGAAAGTGAAATTGAAGGAATCTTGCAAGTTTAATAAGGTTTTGAAACTTTTTTTTTTTCAATTGCAACCTACTCCCTTTTAACAGAATGATATGATATAAAATAATAGAAACTCATGAATATGTCAAAGTTAGAGAGTAGATATGCAATTAAAGTACCCATGGAGTTGAGAGTGAAAGGATCCGGTTCAAACCCAAAAATGTTAATTATATTAATGTACTAACATTTGTCTATAAAATAAATAGAAAAAAAAAATACTCATGGAGTATGGTACACCGTCAATAAAGTAATGCACCCAGTCAAAGCCTACTTGTTGTCTCAATTACATAATTTATATTTAAGTTTAATTTTGATGTAGTAGACAAAGTTTTTCGCTGTCACTATATCACCACCAATTATATTTGTGTCTTTAAAAGTAATTATGTAAGAGTCAAATAGTTTGAATGATCTGGTCATTATAATTGATTAATAATAAAAACTTTTTACTTTAATAGTGACTTTATATATATATATAAATTAAATTTATTACATTATTATATAATTTATCCCGACGAATCATGTAGAAGCAAAACCATCACGTTTTTTCTATGTCATGGATGAAAATCATTTATTAAAAAAATTATGTACACTAACTTCTAATGCATTTAATATACAACTTTCAATAAATAGTTATTTTTTAGATTTTTTTAGCAATGCACTTAGTCACCCTGGTTGCGTGCAGAACAAGGAAAATACTCACACTTGTTTAATAATTATTGTATGCTTACTTTTTTATACCTCATTGACTTGACTTAGTCTTTTTCTTACAATCTTACTGTATTTTTCTATTCCCTCCTCTCCAATTCTCTTTGCTTTACTTGCACATTTTGTGTTGAAGGCAGAAGACACTACTATTCTTGTGTTCTATCCCTCTCAATATGGTGCTGAAAAACACAAAGCAATTAGAGGAAGGTAATGATTCCACTTATGATAGAAAAGCTGAAGTGAAAGCCTTTGATGATTCAAAAGCAGGTGTCAAAGGTTTGGTTGATTCTGGTGTGGCAAAGATTCCACGCATGTTCTATACCAAAAAGTTCGACATTACTGAAAACTTAGCTAGTGACTCCAACTTGAGTGTTCCAATTATAGACTTCAAAGATGTCGCCAACAATCCAGCTTTACGTGTAAAGGCCATCGACGAAATTCGAAGTGCTTGTCATGAGTGGGGATTTTTTCAGGTGATTAATCATGGAATTCCTATTACTATTTTGGATGAGATGATTGACGGAATTCGTAGGTTTCATGAACAAGATGTTAATGTAAGAAAAGAGTTTTACACGCGTGATTTGAAGAAAAAAGTTATGTATTACTCCAATGTAACTTTGTTTAGTGGTCAAGCTGCTAATTGGAGAGATACGTTTGGTTTTGCTGTTTCTCCTGATCCATTCAAACCCGGTGATGTACCAACAATATGCAGGTAATGAACTAAAGTTTTTATTCTTTATAAAATTTTACTATTTTATATTTAGTATGTAGAAAAAATTTCATCAACTTTTAGTCTCTAAAATTTTTTGTTTTTATTTTAAATCCTTGATTTAATATCAACTATTTTGTATCATTTGAATGATAATTTGCAATAACATTTAGGACATGTTTAACATACTCCTTACAAAAATTTAGAATTTTTTAACAAATGATAAATTAAATATGAATTTTTAAGCTTTTATCGCTTAAAAATTCTTATTTAATTTATCATTAGTTAAAAAAATTCTAAATTTTTGTGAAAAAATTTCTTATCGTGTCCTAAATATTAATGAAAAAAATAATTAAAAAATTAAAAGAATAAATACGAGTTTATTTAAAATCAGAGACTAAAAATAAAAATGAAAAATTTTAGAGAACGAAATTCCTAGATTCCACATTTGTTACATTACAAGTGTATTTCAATGACTGATCTTGTCCATTTGAATTATTTTAGCCATTTATGAGTTAATTGCATATTTGCAGAGATATTGTGATTGAATATTCAGAGAAAATAAGGGGTTTGGGCTTCACAATATTTGAGTTATTGTCAGAGGCACTAGGACTTGATCCTTCTTATCTCAAAGAGTTGAATTGTGCTGAAGGACAGTTTATTTTGGGTCACTACTATCCACCATGTCCTGAACCTGAATTGACTCTGGGCACTACCAAGCATACTGATGGTAATTTCATGACAATACTTCTACAAGATCAACTTGGTGGCCTTCAAGTTCTTCACGAGAATCAATGGGTCAATGTTCCTCCGGCACGCGGAGCTCTTGTTGTAAACATAGGAGATCTGCTACAGGTAAATATTTTAAGTCCAAATATAAGATAGTTCAATCTATTGCTTCTTTGGTTTCACCATGGTATTGGCAAAATCACACTGAGTTACTGTAACTTTGCAAAAGCTACGTCATAGAATGAAGTTAATATTGGAGAGAAAAACCACCATGATTTTTAAAAGGCATCAACTTAAATTTTAATTTAAGCTTAAAATTATGTTATGGCTGCCCTATCATTAAAAAAGACATTAAGTAAAAGGTTTTATTATTTTGATTAAGCTCTTAATTATATAAAAATAAGGCCTGGAGAAAAGTAAACTGTTGTGGAAAATTTTATACTAAATTATCAAACGTGTTAAATATGCCATATGATTTGTCACTATGCACAAGTATTTTATTTTCCATGCTATGACTTTCAATTGTTCAGATAATCTTAGTCAAGCACGCCTTTCTGACTATTACAGTTTATGAATCACATCAAATGGAATTTTTCCTTTTGGATAGTTACATCCTACAACTGACTATTGTTCATTCATTTGCTTTTATTATTTGCAGATAAAACAAAGACACTTTCCTTGTGGTTTCTTACTCCTTTAATTATTAACAATTAGCCTAGCTGTAATCTACTGTTTTTTTTTTTGGCATAATGAACTATTTCCCTTTCATTGAATTTAATTTAACCAACACGTTTATACTATTTTGAATTTTTGGCTAAGTTAGAGGCTAGGATTTTTGGCTAAGTTTTAGACTAGAATATCATACCCTACGTATAATCTTTCTTTCTAGGATTCTAATGATAATTATTTTGGTTAACAAAACATACGAGAATATATAGCAAAACTATATTAAAAATACAATAAAAGAGGTTGTCAATTAAAAACTTGCAAAATTTTTGTTTTTAATATAAAAGACAAATGAGGATTCCATATATCTACTAAATGAATATCTACAATGAAGCCTATTTGAACGAGATTAGTATTGGGATAGTTGATCACATGGAAATTTCTTGAATAGGTGTATTGTATTTGACCCACCTTTTAACCAATAGATTGAGTTCAAGTGGTTAATGCGTTTCGGTTAAAGACGAATAATTCGAGAGAATCTGAGTTCAAAACAATTATTGGTGAGACATTACTTATCTCCCGCGGAACTTTAAATTACTAGACTCCATTTTTCTGAGAATCAAAGGGTCCAAAGAAAAAAACTAAATCATTTGATAAAAGCTTTGTTATTTTTACACATTATTTGACCTGGTGTATCTAAAACTTGTGCACTATTATAATGTGATTATAATGAACTGCAATTTCTAGCTAGAATAGAAATAATCACTACAAGCAAAATCAGTGATTGTTTTCTCATTGAAAGTTTGTGAAAATAGTTTTATCAATTATTTCTTTTATACTTTGCAGATTATCACAAATGACAGATTTGTAAGTGTTTATCACCGAGTCTTATCACAGAACATAGGCCCAAGAATTTCTGTAGCAAGCTTCTTTGTGAATTCTCCTGACCCAATTGAAGGAACATCAAAGGTTTATGGCCCTATTAAGGAATTGCTTTCAGAAGAAAACCCACCAATATACAAAGACATCACCATAAAAGATTTCTTGGCATATTACTATGCAAAAGGCCTTGATGGAAACTCTTCCTTGGAGCCTTTCAAGTTGTGAATTCAACATGTGAATGCACTTTTTGGTTCTCTTGGAGTTGGCTATAATCTATTTAAATAACAAGTCATGTTTTCCACAATGTAACAAATTTCCAAAACTGAAATAATACATTTGTTGATATTTCTTAAATACTTTTGATTGAACTAAAGAGTTATTAAGTTCAAATATGTCTTAATATAGTTTTATTTTAAAATAGTCATTTCATTTAATTTCTGTCACAAAAATTGTAATATCGTTAAAATATAACTATTTTTTATAAATAAAAAAACTAAAATAAATTTAAATCATAACCTTTTTTAACATCAAATTAACTTCAAATATTTTAATCTTTTTCCCTAAAAAAAAAATCTAAAATGTATATTCTTCATTATTTCAATCATTTTCTCGTTGTAAAATTCCCACGTGTTGTAATTCATAAAATAAATAAAAAATCTAGAAAAGTAGAATGAATTTGATTACAGGTTCAATCATGTTACCAAGGTGAATTCCTTCATCACCCCTTACCATTACTAGGTCTAAGATTAGGAATTGTACTTTCTTCTTTGCCTCTCCTCCCTCTACAACCAAATTCTACTTTTACTTTTGGAGTTTTCCATATATTCTCCTAAAATCCTCTAATCTCCAAGCCAAGAAGAAAAACTCTAATTCATAGTCAATTCTAGAACTCACCATTGTTCAACAAGTACCATCAGATGAAGAAAAAGATTATGCTAACGATGAATTTGAATTTGAATACGGTAATGAATTTTAAATGGATGAAGATATTGGTGATGGTGAGAATTATGAAGAAGAAAATGACTGAAACGATGAAGAAGAAGATGCAATTTAGGTTTTTTAGGGAAGATTGAAACAGATTAATCTTAAGTTAAAAATGGTTATAATTTAATTATATTTGGGTTTTTTCGTTAAAAAATGGTTATGTTTTAAGGGTGTTACAATATTTGTAAAGGAAATTGGATGAAATGACTATTTTAAAATGAAACTATACTTGTAGGGATATTAATCAAACACAAAAATTTATGAGGATCAAAATTCAGAAAGATTTTAATTGCAAGGATCAAAAATATATTTAAACAAAGTTATTTAACCAAGAATTTTTGAATAAGAAGAAATATGAGACTATAGATTTTGCCTTATAAGTCATACGATAAATAGAATTATGATTTAATTCATATACACTTTCAGTGTAAAAAAATTTACATTTTCAATAAATTACAACTATTAAATCATTAAAAATAATTGACTTTTACTATAACTATCTCTAAAATTATATCCATGAGTGTGGTGATGTGTTTACTATGTAAAACTTTTTACATTGAGAATGCATGAAAATTAAACTCCATGAAAATTAAACTCCAGACTTAGTGAATTGGTGTGGGTTGTTGCATGATCAATAATTGAATCGTGGTGACATTGAAAGCTATCCCAAATTGAGTCCCAAAAAACAGTGAGCTTGATGTCAAAGTTTGAAAGGAAAAAATATGATGGAACGAAGGTGGTCTAGAAACAATGATTCATAATTATTTTTGATGATAATTAAGTATTTTAAAGAGTAATTTATCCTTTAATGTTTGCTCTAGAGTGAAGACGATAAATATGTCATAACTCTTATTTACCAAAGTTATCTTAGCTTATTTTTGCTTAATTTGAGTTTAATCTATAGGTTTTGATTTGATATATCTTTGATTCTTTAAATATTTTAATTAACATTTTATTCTAGATAAGTTGTACTTTTTAGCTTTGTTTTAGATCAATTTAACTAGTTTAGTATTTGCGCATGAATTACAAGACATTTTTTGAGTTAAAAATAAAAGAGTGACTCCAAGAGTCTAGAAATTTCTTTGAAGATATTTTGTAAGAGAACTTTCTTTTATCTAATGGATCTTCCAACTCATTCCTTTCTTAGAGTTGGCTCACGAAGACAAAAGGAGAATCTCTATAAATACCACATTCAATGCCTCAATCATCATCTTCAATTTTTGTCATTCTAGTTTTAGGAATCTGAATAAGCAGGTGTGGAATAACCCAGGCTCCACATTTGATATAATACTTGAGTTGTTGTATCAACTCTTAGGTTTATTTTCTAGTATCGTTATGGCTACAATGAATATGAATCTACTTGTTGTTCTTGTGATTTTTCCTATGTAATGAGTTGATTCTTGATGTTGGAATATGTTATATATTATAATAAAAGGTTAAATATAATTTTGGCCTTTTTTTTTTTTTTTAATATTCGTTTTGATCATTCAAGTCTTTTTTTATCTATAAAATGAAGATCAATTAGGATATGAAAAACAAGAGTTCAATTTGCAATCTACCAACACATGTTCAAGTAAGAACAAGTCAAAAACTCTTCATGCAAACTCCGGTTCTCTTCACTATATCTATAGATAATTATTTAATGAGTTTGTCTTTAATTATATCAAACAAAGAATTGAAAATCATACACATTGAAATTAACTCAAGTCTATATTTTATGTTAGACTGTTTATGTTTATAAAAATCTTTTCTAGATTGAAAGGTGACTGTGAAAATTCTTTCAAGATTGTAATTAATCAATGTGCAATCAAAGGAAAAATGTGTGAATGATAACGTTCTGATCGTAAAGCACATAGTGAAAATCTCACGGTTGTGAGGACTCGACTAGCCCGAGTTGGGTGAACCAGTATATTTTTTTGTGTGATCTTTATATCTATTATTCTTAATTATTTATACAGACAAATCACACTTCACTATTATTATTTTTGTTCACAACTTCTTAACTTCATATAACTTGTCCCGAACATTCTAGTCAGTTAAGAGATTACTAATCAAGTTTTGATTACCAAGTTTAATCTGGAGTAAAACATCAATTAAAATGCATTGACTAAATTTTAAAAGGTCACAATTCCAACCTCCACTTTCTTCTAACTATTCATTCCACTCCAATTAGAATCAAAGCTCTACCTCTAAGGTTTAAACACTTAACACTGTAATTGGAAAAGATTCAGGAGAAGTGATGTCAAAAACCTGCAAATCAAAGTACATGCCATAGATGCAACAAGTTGGGATATTTCAAAACTAAATGTCTTTTAAACAAGAAAGTGTACAGAAGATTATCTTACAAAAAAAGTTTCACGATGAAAATTAAAGTTAAAAAAGAAGAAATTATCACATATATAATGAAAAATGAAGAAAGTGTAGAGGTAACATATTATGAAGCTTGTTATTTATGTAAAGATTTTAAAAGTCTCTTAAATGACTCAAACACTTTATTTGCAAAGTGTATATTTCTAATAAATCAACTTTATGAGATAAAGAAACAAAAGAAGGAGTTACAAACTAAGAATGATGAATATGATAAAACCATTCAAGATTTGCAGCAATCTCATTTAAAAATATTAGAGCAACAAAATATTCTCAATGAGATAACCATAAAAAAATCATTTTCTAGAATGTTATGAAACTAAGAAAGAAAGTAGTTCTTTAAAAACAGAAGTTCATGAATTGAAAAATAATTTAACAAACTTGGTAAAAACCACTAAAACGTTTTAAAATAATATGATATCTAAAGAAGGGATATTTGACAAAGATGATTTACATTTCAAAACTACTCAAAGAAAAAAGCTTTATGAAAACATTTTTGTGTTAAAAAAGAAGGGTGAGAAAGGTAATAAAAGATGTTCATACTGTAACAAATATGGACACCTTAAATCAATATGCTATCATAAGAAAAAAATTGAAAAATCAAGACAATATTCTTATGATAACAAATATGATCATTCTGCAACATAATATTCTCATAACAAATAAGAACAAGTCAACAACTCTTCAAGCAAATTCCAACTCTCTTCACTATATGTGTAAATCATTATTTACTGAGTTTATCTTTATTTATCTCAAGCAAAGAGTTGAGAATTATTAGATCCCAAACACTTTTTATCATACACATTGAAATTAACTCAAGTCTATCTTTTATGTTAGATTGAGTGTGTTTGTAAAAATATTTTCTAGATTGAAAGGTGACCGTAAAAATCCTTTCAAGGTTGAAAAGTAACTGTAAAAATCTTTTCTAGGTTGAAAGGTAAATATTATAATATCAAGGTGTGATCAAAGAGAAAAGGTGTGGCGAGCTACAAAAATAAACTTGATGGTAGAGTCACACTGTCTAAAGGTGATGCACCAAGCACATTGTTGGTTTTATGTGAAAATATCTTGAAAGTATGGAGATCGGTTGACATATGTGTTGGGAAAAAACCAGCGATAATTATCTCAATAATGCGGAATATTTTTTCCCCCACCTGTGCAGATAAATTGGCCAAACAGAAAATACAATTCCAAGAGCAATAAAAATTGGCAGAAAATTAAATATGAGACAAACGCAATTTTTAACGTGGAAAACTTTCCTCAAATTGAGAGAATAAAAACCACGGGACCTAGTCTAGTAAAACTTCCACTATAATAATTAATGGGTACACCAAGAGTCTTCCTAATAACAATAGGGAATATCAATCAATAATAACAACTTTATAACAACCTCATAACAACCTTATAACAACCTTCCACTAAAGTGGGTATGCTAAAGTAACTCTCAGAGAAGATAAAACTACTCAAATTATATATTAAAATAACAAACTCAGTGGTAGGAATAACATACTAAATTTGTAGATCAAACGGAGCAAGTTTGCTACACACATGTTACCACCACTGGAACCAAACCCTTATTTTTCTTCTCTGGCAACCGTTCTTCTTCTGTTGTCTTTCTGTGTGTATTCTTAGGGATTTCTAAATCTCTTTTATTACCTTCAATTGGGCCAAGCCCATTAAATTTTTTTTTTCCTTTTCTTTTTATTTCAATAATAATAATAATACTAGTAAAATTGGTGGGTTCCACTTGGGGAGTGAGCCCACCCAACAAATCTCCCCCTCACGACTCAAGTGGGAAGGTACTGCTCAACCATGCCAGCTTTCTTTCTGCAACATATCATCTTCGACACAGGCAAGGTCTTCGTCATCATATCTGAACCATTCTCGTTCGTATGGATCTTCTCAATTAAAAATGACTTCATTTCCAGTGCATCTCGTATCCAATGATATCGCACTTCAATATGCTTCGACTTTGCATGAAAAGTCGGATTCTTGCTGAGATGGATCGCACTCTGACTGTCACAGAATAACACAAACTTATCTTGCTTGAGGCCTAACTCATGTAGGAATTTCTTCATCCACAAGAGTTCTTTGGAAGCTTCAGTTGCTGCAATGTACTCAGCTTCAGTAGTGGACAAAGCAACACACTTTTGTAGTCTTGATTGCCAAGACACCTTACAAAAGTCATCATATAACCAGAAGTAGATTTTCTAGAATCAAGATCACCTGCCATATCTGCATTTGTGTAGCCATCCAACACAGGTTCACCACCTCCATAGCATAAACACACTTTGGAAGTGCCTCTGAGGTATCTGAGAATCCACTTCACTGCTTGTCAATGATCTTTACCAGGATTAGAGAGAAATCGACTAACAACTCCAACTGCATGAGCAATATCTGGCCTTGTGCATACCATAACATACATCAAACTACCAACTGCGGATGCATAAGGAACCTTCTTCATCTCTTCTTTGTCTTTCTCACTTGTAGGACATTTTTCAGAATTCAATTTAAAATGAGTAGCAAGTGGAGTACTATCAGGTTTCCAATTGCTCATGTTAAACCTCTCTAACACCTTCTCAATATAATTGTGTTGAGACAACCACAATTTATTATTCTTCCTGTCACGAGTAATTCTCATACCCAGAATTTGCTTTGCAGGACCTAAGTCTCTCATTGCAAAAGACTTGTTCAAATCTTTCTTTAAAGATTGAATCTTCTTAGTGTCATGACCAACAATCAACATGTCATCCACATATAACAAGAAAATAATATAATCACCATCAGAGAATTTCTTGACAAACACACAATGGTCAGAAGTAGTTTTACTATACCCATGTTTCTCCATAAAAGAATCAAATTTCTTGTACCATTATCGAGGTGCTTGCTTGAGCCTATACAAACTTTTCTTTAATTTGCACACAAGATGCTCTTTACCTTTGACTTCGAAACCCTCTGGTTGCTCCATATAGATCTCTTCCTCCAAATCACCATGAAGGAATGCAGTTTTCACATCAAGTTGTTCAACTTCTAGGTTCAAACTAGCTGCTAACCCAAGCACAACTCGGATAGAGGACATCTTCACCACAGGTGAAAAAATTTCATCAAAGTCAATACCTTTTCTATGATTAAAACCTTTCACAACCAATCTTGCTTTATATCTTGGTTGAGAACTATTCTCTTCTGTCTTTATCTTGTATACCCATTTGTTCTTGAGTGCTTTTCTACCATTAGGCAACTTTACCAAATCAAATGTGTGATTCTCATGCAAGGAATTCATCTCTTCTTGCATGGCCTTTAACCACTTTTCTTTATCAACATTTGTAATAGCTTCTTGATAATACTCTGGCTCTCCACTATCAGTGATCATCACATACTCATGTGGAGGATATCTTTGAGAAGGTTGACGTTCTCTAGTAGATCTTCTCAACTCAAACTCGGCTGGTGGCTCAACTGGAACATGCTCATCATGGTGAGGCACATGATCATCAGTTACATT
>NC_021162.2:50524802-50528023 GCF_000331145.2 Cicer arietinum | reverse complement strand
ATTTTATTTTTTTTTTTTTGAAATAAAATAACAGAAAAAAAATTTATTGTAGAGCAAAAAATTTCAATTGAGTAAATAAATTAAATTCAATAGTGAATTGGCAATCCCCGGCAACGGCGCCAAAAACTTGATAGCATTTCAGCAAGTGTACTGAATCGTTGCAAGTAATAATAAAACGGTAGTACCGAGTGTCGAACTCAAGGATTGCGTTTTACTATTGAATTATATTTGATTACTAGAATTGAACAAAAAGGTTCCCAAGTTGATTGAAATAATGTTTGAAATTAACAACAATAATAAAATTGATCTTTTATAATGAGAAAAATGTCAGGGATGAGTTTCACTTCGAATCCAACCTTGGTGTCTAATTTGATCCTAGTTACTGAATTCCTTTATTGAATTATTACCGAATTCTCTTTATTATTCTTGCCCTAATGTCTTAGTGACAGAACCTTTAATTCCAAAGTAACCCCTAATTCCTTAGTGGATTTAAGATTAGAATTAAGCATTACCGTATAGAAATTCTCTTGTAAATTATTGCTTTGCAACTAATTTAATTGGTTTCATGACCTGCATCTATCCCTAGACTACAAATTCATGAATTTCTCATCTCAAGCATTCGTAAAGTCCACTTCCGTTTCAAAATACAAATCGTAGAACAATTTAATGTTGATCAAGCAATAAAAAGCATTAAGCACAGAGATGAGAAAAACAATTCAATAAACTCATTCATATAACTAGAAATCAAATCAGAAAAATAAGGGTTTCATCTGGTTACACTCATCCCTAACAAATAGGGTTTAGTTACTCATGACAGAGATACAAAAGATAAGGATTAAAGAAGAATTACAAGAATGATTCATGGATGATTCTTGATAAAACTGCTTCAATGGCGTTAGAAACGGCCGTCTTTGAGTTTCTATGCTAGGGCACAAGTCTCCCAAGTTCCCAAGAGTAAAAAACCTGCATCTATCCCTAGACTACAAATTCATGAATTTCTCATCTCAAGCATTCGTAAAGTCCACTTCCGTTTCAAAATACAAATCGTAGAACATTTTAATGTTGATCAAGCAATAAAAAGCATTAAGCACAGAGATGAGAAAAATAATTCAATAAACTCATTCATATAACTAGAAATCAAATCAGAAAAATAAGGGTTTCATCTGGTTACACTCATCCCTAACAAATAGGGTTTAGTTACTCATGACAGAGATACAAAAGATAAGGATTAAAGAAGAATTACAAGAATGATTCATGGATGATTCTTGATAAAACTGCTTCAATGGCGTTAGAAACGATCGTCTTTGAGTTTCTATGCTAGGGCACAAGTCTCCCAAGTTCCCAAGAGTCAAAAAGATCCCTAAAACATTAGAAATCTGCGTTTTTATGGTTGCTGGTGCGCGTCGCGCTCCCCAGGCGCGGAAAAACGCGCTCCAAGCGCGCGTTGGCAGAGCCTGATGCTGAGAAATGCGCTCCAAGCGCTCAGGACGCGCTCCAGGCGCATTTCAGCTGCTGTCTGATGTATTTTGCATTTTTCTCATGTTTTGCTTCTGACTTTGGTCCCGGTGTCTTCATGAAAGTTGTAGATATGGATCTTAGCTTTCATTAGCACTTGGAATGACACTAATTGGACATCTAGAACTCCAGATATGGCTGAAATACTCCACATATGTCATGTTGATTTTTCACCAAAATTCAGCACTGCACTAAAACAAAACGCAATGTAAAATTACGACAAATTCCTACTTAATCAACGAAATAAAAACAAAAAACATTTTATTAACTCAAAGAACAAAAATCAACAAAATGTATCAAATAAATCCTTAATTTAACTGATGATTGAGGATAAATAAGACTAAAACAGTGGGAAAATATGCATATGATGAAGAGTCATTGGATTTACTATCAAGCTTGGACCTCTCATCTCTTGGAACGTGAACAAAACATCTACAGCCAAAAACTCTCAAATGACGGTAAGAGATATCTTTCCCTGTCCACACTCTATTTGGAACATCACAATCAAGTGGAATAGAAGCAGAAAGATTAATCAAATCCACTACAGTTTTCATTGCTTCATCCCAAAAGGATTTCGATAATTTTGCATGAGAGAGCATACATCTGATTCTATCATTAATCGTACGATTCATTCTCTCTGCAACACCATTATGTTAAGGTGTCTTTGGAACTGTTTTCTCAAACCTGATTCCATGTTCTCTACAATACTCTTGAAATGGACCTCTGTATTCGCCACCATTATCTGATCGAACACATTTCAATTTTCTTCCCTTTTCTCTTTCAACACTTGCATGAAAGTGCTTGAAGACTCCAAATACCTGGTCTTTAGATTTCAAAGGAAATGCACACACTTTTCTAGAGTGGTCGTCAATAAAAGTAACAAAATATGATGCACCACCAAGAGATTTACTATCCATCATACAAACATCAGTATGAACTAAATCAAGAATATTTTGCCTCCTATGAGGACCAATATTATGAAAAGAAACTCTATGTTGTTTTCCAGCAAAACAATGAGTGCAAGTTTTTAGAGACGTACCTTTCACAGGAAGAAAGTTTTTCTTCGCAAGTATGTTGAGTCATTTCTCACTCAAGTGACCAAGGCGCATATGCCATAAATCAGAAGATGCATCTTCAATTGTATTCACTTCTTCCTTGCACAACTTCGTAGGCATCCTATAGAGAGAAGTGGAACTGTGCTCCTTTGCAACCACTAGGGACCCTTTAGTGATTTTACATATACCACCACCACCAACGAAAGTGTGATAACCATCAATATCCAAGGCTTTCACCGAAATCAAATTGAGACGAATATCAGGAACGTGTCTAACATTCTTCAATTGAAGCTTGCAACCAATCCCAGTTTCAACCCAAACATCTCCCATACCGATAATTTTACATACTCCTTCATCTCCCATTTTAACCATGCCAAAATCGTCAGCACTGTAAGATGAGTAGAAGTCACGCCTAGGAGTAACATGATATGAGGCACCCGAATCAATAATCCAAGTTGAATCCTGACATGCAAGGTTTATGGAATTATCATCACAAACAATGTAAACATTATTAACAGTTGGAACTATTTTTTCAAACCTGATTCCATGTTCTCTACAATACTCTTCAAATGGACCTCTGTATTCGCCACCGTTATCCGATCGAACACATTTCAATTTCCTTCCCTTTTCTCTTTCAACACTTGCATGAAA
>NC_021162.2:50490935-50524718 GCF_000331145.2 Cicer arietinum | reverse complement strand
AATAACAATGCTTGCAACTCATCATCTAATTTAATTTCTGCAGTTGTCAACTGATTCACTGTATTCTGAAAAATACTCATATGCTCTGCCATTGAATCCCCATCTTTGTATTTCATATTCACCAGCTTCCGAATCAAGAATGCTTTATTTTGCCCATTCTTTCGTTCATACAACTCTTTTAATTTTTCCCACATCTTGTTAGCATGTATTTCAGTTTCAACATGTGGATACACACTAAGATCCAACCACTGCCTGATCAACGCCACTGCCTTTCTATTCATCTTCTTCCAGTCAGCGTCAGATTTATCTGTGGGTTTAGCAGTGTCACCCTCAATAGGATCATACAAATCTTTACTGTATAACATGTCTTCCATGAGAGTCTTCCAAAGTGTATAATTAGAAGAGTTAAGTTTAATCATATTGGGACCTTTATTTTCCTCTTCCATTTAAATGCACAAATCAAATAACCAAGCTCTAGATACCACTTTGTTGGGAAAAAACCAGAGATAATTAGCGATAATTATCTCAATAATGCGGAATATTTTTTCCCCCACCTGTGCAGATAAATGGCCAAACAGAAAATACAATTCCAAGAGCAATAAAAATTGGCAGAAAATTAAATATGAGACAAACGCAATTTTTAACGTGGAAAACTTCCCTCAAATTGAGAGAATAAAAACCACGGGACCTAGTCCAGTAAAACTTCCACTATAATACTTAATGGGTACACCAAGAGTCTTCCTAATAACAATAGGGAATATCAATCAATAATAACAATCTTATAACAACCTTCCACTAAAGTGGGTATGTCAAAGTAACTCCCAGAGAAGATAAAACTACTCAAATTATATATTAAAATAACAAACTCAGTGGTAGGAATAACATACTAAATTTGTAGATCAAACGGAGCAAGTTTGCTACACACCTGTTACCACCACTGGAACCAAACCCTTATTTTTCTTCTCTGGCAACCGTTCTTCTTCCGTTGTCTTTCTGTGTGTATTCTTAGGGATTTCTAAATCCCTTTTATTACCTTCAAGTGGGCCAAACCCATTAAAATCTTTTTTTTCTTTTTATTTCAATAATAATAATAATACTAGTAAAATTGGTCGGTTCCACTTGGGGAGTGAGCTCACCCAACAATATGTCCAATTATTCCCCTCGAGAAATGATTTTATGAGTTATTCTTTGCTTCTTATGATAATTTGCAAAATGTTCAAACAGTTGGAACTTGGAATATGAAACTAGCTTTTCTTCGCGTCTTCACTTGGACAAAAGATTTCAATCCGAATTTGATTAGAAACACAAAGATCCAAAATTGGATTTGTATCTACAATCTAGCTCAAGAATATTGGAGTTCAAAGATCATTTTCAAAATGACTTTAGCTATTGGCACCCCTTTAATTTTTTATAAAGCAACCAACTCAAAAACGTTGGGAGATTTTGATCGAGTTTTGGACAATTTGGATATGGTACAAGAGTTGAGAGATCGCATTATTGTTAAACCTAAAGGGTACGCATTTTTTGTTTCCATTGATTATGAAAAAATACCGTTGTTTTGTAAATCTTGTAAGGTTGCAATGTATTCCATAGGTAAATGTCAAAAATATTCTAATGGATGGTCATGGAAAAGATCACCTTGTTGAAGATGCGACAATTGTAAAGAAGTTGGTAAAGAAATATATCCCTAAAAGTATAGTTGCTTTGAACAATGTAGAAACTAATGGTAAAAGCCAAAATATTCACGGTCAAAATAATTATCGTATTGTTAACTTCTCTTTTGTTGATCATATCTTCATTATTGAACTATGAGGCACCACTGTTATTCAATAATTTTCTCCCTCCGGTCAGAAAAAAATTGATAAAAATTATAATAATATTTTCGATTTAGTTGATTTTGGGGAATAAAAAATCATTATACATATATTTCGGGAATATGAGGTCTTGGCTCTTTAAGTGATACATTGTTGTTACTTACCGTAATTTACATCCTATGATTGCTCATGACTTGGATAAAGAGAATATGACAACTATGCAAAATCGTTCTATTGTCGATTAAGAGTTTTTTATGGAGGTGATTTCAAAGGCAAGAAAAAAATATTCAGAAAAAGCTATATTAAATAATTTTTGTCCAATGACTAAAAAATCTGCATGATTTGATAAAAATTTTAACGTTTTTTTTATTTCTGAATTAATGAGTTAAGTTTATGTCCTTCAATTTTTATTTTCTTTTTCTCTTAATACATTTTTGAACATAAAATAAATAAATAAATAAATAAATAAATAAATAAATAAATAAATAAAGACATTTCCGCACAACTCATACGTTCTTACATGTGTTTCACTTAAAAATTGAATTCTCTTTATGCAACACTCTTATCTTTTATCACTAAAATAGTCTTTTCAATTTTTTAAAGAAACCAAATCTCAATCTCACAAGAAAAATAAAGTTTTCTAGTGATAGTAACATAGAAGACTTTAAAAAGAAAACAAAGAGGATAAGTATAATTAAAACTAAAAAGTATATGAGAAAAGGAAACAAAATAACTACAAAAAAAAAAATAAAAGGAAATGTAAGAAAGGAATCAAATCAACTCACAACTAATAAAAGAAAGCTAACTAACTCAAAATTAATAAAAGGAATTATGAGAAAGGAAACAAATTAACTCATAAAAAGAATAAAGGAAATAGAGTGTTGCATCAATTAAAGAAAAATGATATAAATCTCAACCATATACTTTTCTTTTGATTTATTTTCTATATTATTTTTTTTAATGGTTCAAACAAAATCACAACTTGAAGGAATTGCAAAATTATCAAAGAAAATGGTAAAGAATTTCAAAATTTCAAAAAAAAAAATATTCTTAACGAAACCTTGCTCTGGTTACTACATAAAGACTATCCAATTGATTGATTTTTTATTTTATGTGCATATCATTGATAATTGAATAATATATTTCAAATTATAGGATAATATAACAACGATTATGAAATTGCAAAGAATTAAAATGACAATGAAAATTAAAAGTGGAGAATTATAAGAATAAAGTGAAAGGATATTATAAAGAAAAAAATGGAAAAAGATGGATAAGATTGATATGGAGGGATTGACACCACATTCAAAACTTCAAGAGAGGCTTAGAGAATGATAACTATAAAAAAATTTAGTTTTTTTTATATATAATCAAAGAGAATAATCCAATGTAGAACAAAAAAGAAACATAATCTCACAAATACACATAGTAAAAATTTTAACAAAAAAATTTACATGATCATTTATTTTTGTAGAGGCAAATGTTGGTCAACATTTATAAGAGAAGAGAAGAAAAGGCAATAAATGAAAATTATTTCATGTCTTAAATGAATACCTTTCTCATCAAATTTTGTCTCTCTTGGTCGTCTTCTTCTAAGCATGATCTAACTCACTTTTATTTCAACTAAAACTCATCAAATAAAGGAAAACTAAATTTGGATAGGTCATAAGTGATTAGAAGTCAATGCTCTATACTTAATCAAAACACTCATCAATATAAAATAAACTTAAGGAGACCTAATTAAAACAAAATTCTTTCCACCCTTTTGTAACCACTTAAACAAAAATAACAAACAAACCATCAACATTTCATCCACTCAAATCCTCTCCATGTGGACTTTGTGGTTGATGAATTTGAGTTCAATTTCTTCTAAGTTAGGTTTTGCTTTCATCCTAGTTGTTACCATTTGGTTGAAAACTTCCTAAACTTTGTCGGCAAAGGCCTCCTATTTCATGATGTGTTTTACTAGTGTCCTTGCTTATAATGTCTTCATTATCTCTTGCCACTTGAAGTGATTTTGACCTTAAATTGAAATCTTCACCACCTATTTAAAAAGAGATAAATCAACCACATTAAAAGTAGCACACCATACCCACCTGTACTATCTTATAAGCATTATCATTGATCGAAGACAACACTTAAAAAATTTCATCTACTCTTGAATGAAGTTTCGTTTTCCACTATAACCCCAATTACAAAGTTCTAAGAAAAACATATCCCTATTGTCCTAAAAATTTGATTCAAGCCCAACTTTATTTAATTTGCTTTTATTTTAATAGTACTCTGCATTGCAACATGAAAACCTATTTTAATGTTACATTCTCTTGTTTTAACTTCGATAATTTCAAATTTTAACTCAAACAATCCTCATGAGAACAATATTTATATATCACTTTATTATTTGTTTTGACTATGTATATTTGCACGTGCTTTGCAACCAATAATATGCAAGTTTATGCCTTAAGCTATCACTTTGGTTTTACACCATAAGCTTTTAGTTATCGTTTGTTTGTGTTTTATGTTATTTGATAGTTGTTTAGATGCTCAATCATCAAAATAGGATATAGCTAGAAGTCTTTTTTATTGTTGTTTCACATTAGTTACTTGATTAAGTTAGTTTGTTAATTAATTATTTAATTTAGGTAAAATAGATGGCTCTGTTTGTTTCATGTAATAAAGGCTCTTCTTTTTTTTTGGGCATCTTTTGATGTGTATGAATGTTGTATGTTGCACATATATAAGTTGGTAAAAATATTGATTTTTATATTATATTATATTATATTATATTATATTATATTATATTATATTATATTATATTATATTATATTTGATGTATAATTAATTATTCTTTTTGTCTTTACGAGTAAGAGTGTAACATAAATAATATTGATTCGAGACGAGTTGAATTTTGATAAACACATCTATTGTTTCAACAATTCTCGTTATAATTTTTATTTTGTGTGTACCTTTGTCCTTAAATATTAAATCTCTGAATAATTCCTGAGTTAACGAAGTTTATAGTAAAATTAAATTTATTAATAATTAATTAATATTATTAAAACAAAATATTGTTTAACTTTTAAATTAATAAATAATTTTTTGTAAGAATATTTATAACATTAATTCGATGATTGAATTAATAAAATTTAATATCTACAATATATTATTTTAAATTTTATATATACATAAACACACGCTATAAATGGTTTTTTCCCTTTTGACCAAATATATCTCTAGTTTTTTTTTTAATAATTTTCCATTCTCACCCCTGTCTTAATCATATTTTGACCACAATAATTGGAGTTACTAATATACTAAAAAGCATGATGACATTCTAACCAACTACCAAATATAAAGTTATAAATTATTTTTTTAAATTACTAATTTTGAGGCATTATAAATAAATTATATTTGATTGTTAGTTGTTTTCATTCATTATAAATTATTGTTAATTTAAATAATTTTATTACAAAATAAGTAAAAGAAAATATCAACTATTTTAGTGATTGAACTTGATATTTTGTTGGATTGTCTACATAACTAGTTGAAGAAAAAGTTATTCTTTGAACCCCTTACATCTTTGTCGGTTTTACAAAATAAAATATATTTTTTAAATAAAATAATTTTTTCAAACTCACCGTTATTTTGTGTTATCACAGCACAATAATTTAGTTTTTCAATTGTACTCCCAAATTTATAGTGTATATCTCTTTCAATTCATTATATCTTATCTTGTATATATGACAATGGTTATACATTTAATGTTTACTAAAGAATAACATTGTAAAATATTATTATATTCTAATTCATCTATTATTCTTTTTAGATGTGTGAAATGTTGATTCTCAAGTAATATGTGACAACATCTAACACTTATAAATTATAACTATCTTTTTTTTTATATTTTTGTTATTTTTATTTTAAGTTTGTATTGTTTAAAAAAGTTATATTTAATTTATTTTATATTAAAAAATTCTAAATTTTTATAGAGAAATATTTTATAATGTTCTTAGTATACATGCAAAAAATTATTTAAAAATTGAGGAACAAATAAATATATTTAGCTCCAGCAATGACATAAATATTTTGTAGAATAATTTTATAAAAACTAAAAAATATAATTTTTTTGGGACTAAATTTTAAAATTATATATAGAATAAAAGTTTATTTAACATTTATTTAAAAATAGAAAATTTAATTTTCCTAATTTGATAATACTATTAGTATTTGACCTAAGAAAATATTAAGATGAAAAAGACAAATATATATATAATATATAATATATTAATTGATTTGACTATTTTAATCCATTTTCACCACTTAAAATTTTAACTTTTGCGATTTTTCTCGAAAATTTCATAGTGTATAGCACTTTGATGGTAACTAATAAACAAATAAATGGGGGGCTATAGGCAAACCAAAAAGCCTATAAAACAACTCTTCAACGGGAACGTGAAATAACATGGATAATACAAATTCAAGAAGCAGAAACCATAGTATTGGAGTTCAAATTAGTGAAACCAGTGGGAATAATGATCATATGAATTTGGATATTGATGAAATGATTGAAAGATTATTTGATTCAAGTAGCAGAAGTGAGACTCAGAGACAAATTCGTCAACACAACATTCTAGATTCTCCTGAGACATTGATGAATGTTGTTAGATTATCTTCTAGACTTGTGTGGGGAAGAAGTGGGCAGAGGAGTAACACTCGAGTCAATGTGGAAACTCCTATTCCTGATAGAGACAATCGCCTCTCAAACATATTTCACCATCTCTCTAACTCTCCAGAAAATGAAGCTGAGGTAATTTTTTTTGTATAATTATGTATTATAATTTAGAGCATCAGAACCCCTGTGTTTTTTTAAGCTTAAGATATATATTAAATATAAACAATTAATCTAAACACCCTCCATCAACTTATCATACTAGAATGAAGTGTCTCCACCATTACCCACTATCTGAGAAATACTATTATAAAACCAATTTTCATTTCCAATACTCACTCAATTACAAACAGTATTGACATCCTTCCACCAATTTGATGCAATATTAGCCCTACAAGTCATACCTGATTTATTCAAATCATATTTCCGCGACAAAGCTTGAAACCACAAACCAATTTTATTAGTTTTGAGCTTCCAATTACCAATCAAAGCATGATTAAATTCTCTTAGGCTACGAACACTCAACCTACCTTTTTCATGTGAAAGACATATCTTATCTCATTTAACATAATGAATCTTGTGGCCTTCCTCATTACTCCCGTCCCATAAATAATTTAAAAAATGATTCTAAGCGGGAAATGGTACTTGACGAAGTCTTGAAGAAGGAAAGAAAATAAATTGGTAGTGCGACTAAAACAACTTTGAGAAGCACAAGGCTTCCACCCATAGATAAGTTGCAACTCTTACAGACCCTTTCTATCGAAGTACACCAGAACGATAATCTCCTCGAATTTCCACCAATAGGTAACACCAAATATTTTTATGGCATTTTACTATACTTGCAATTCAAAACAAAGGATGCATCTTCTATCCAACTCTTTTCCCCCAAAATCAAAGTAGCGTCAACAAATTGTAAATGTGATAATATGAAATTAGAATTTGGACCAACTTGAGGACCTATAAACAATCCTGCTGCCACCAAAGCACAAAATAATGAGTTTAGGCCTTCAATGGCCAACAAGAACAAGAATGCTGATAAAGAATGTCATTGTTTCAACCCTCGTCCGAAAGAAAATTCGCATGTTGGGCTACCATTCACCATCATTGATGTTGAAGTCGAAGATATACGTATCCCCAATCAACTGAGTGGTATGCTTTTTAGAAGTCAACTTTAAACAAAATAAGAGTTCCTTTTTTCTTCTAATGAATCTCATGTTTTAGAAGTCAACTTTAAACAAATAAGAGCTCCTTTTTTCTTTCTGATGAATCACGTGTTTTAATATTTTTGTTAGAACCATGTACATGCACCCAAACAAAGAGGTGGGTTGTAACTCATATAGCTTTTGAGGATTTTCCTTTATAGGAATAAGGACAATGAATGTGCAATTAGACCATTTAACCAAGAGGCAACTAATTAATTAACATGAAATTCACGCATGAATCTAAAAAAGTCTACCTTTACCTCTTCCTAAAACTCTTTAATAAAATCAAGATTAACCCCATCAGATCTATGACTTTTATAGCTATCACATTTCCACACCGCCTATTTGATCTCCTCAATTGTAAATTCTTTTCCGTCATAATTGTCTTGCTCTACCCTATAGATGGGAAAGGAATTATCTAAATATTTGGTCTAGATAAATCAACCACTTTAAAATGATTTGAAAAATGCCCAAAAATAACATTCCTAATTCCCTAAACCCTTATACCTGAACTCCATTCACCTCAATATTGACTATCTCATAATGCTTCCTCCTTTGTGCTACCATTCCATGATAAACTTTGAATTAGCCTAACCCTCTTTTAACCAAAGCAATCTTGACATCTACCACTGGATACTGCAATTCACAAAACTTTAACATTTAACATTTAACTACAACAATCTCATTTATATATATCTTTTTAAGTCATCAATTTAGTTCCTGAATTATTTCAAAATGATTAGTGAGATAGATAACTAGATTTAGAGATAATGTTTTAACTTCTTAAATTTTAGAGATGAAATCGTCGTTACATTTTTAGAACTTGTTGGTCAAAATTAAGACTAGAAGAGAGATTCTTTAGTTTGTAAGTTATACACAATTTTGGGTTAGGATGCTTATAATTTTGGGCTTAGGATCCTGTAATATTAGTTGAGATAATACAAGCACATTTGTTGTTGACTACTTTCATGTATCTAGACAAGAGATGACGAACTACATAATTTTTGTGTGTTATCTGCAATATATTATTTACAAAAGTGTTTCTATAAGAGATCCTTAAATGTAACTATAGTTTTAAATTACAGTTGCGATTATGCTGCAAATCCTTACATTGCAAGAAAATACAAACAAATGTGGCTGCAAATGCAGTTGTGATGCCATTTCCATGATTTCAAAATCCATATTATTGTGATCGCAATTGTATTTGTAGACCACAACTTAATTTCATGTAACTAAATTTATGGCATGTACAATTTTTTGCAGAAAATCACAGTAGCAAATCTAAATAAACATCTCCAATCTACTACAACAATATACTATTATACAGCTTCCGAAAGCCTTTTATTGTGTTTCTTTATTGTTAATTTTAATATACTTTGTGTTTTGTTTTGTATTAAATATGCAAATAATATCACTATAGTGAGTAATCTTTCATGAGGTGGTGACTCAATAGGAAGAGTTTAGTATTTTAAAATTAAGTACATAGTTCAAATCTCGATCATAAAATGATCATTAGGCATCTCTTTACATTATTGAAATTAAATACACATATAGTCAAGTTGTAGGTATACAATTTGTTCACTGGTCATTTAGAAATATGAAGAATTATTTATTGATCAAGGTAAATTTTATGATGAACCTTCAAATTATTCTTTAATCTAACTATTATTTGTTTACTACTTTGGTTCATTGCATTAACAAAAGCTTTTTTTTATTTTTATCATTGTATATATTTTTCAATTAAGTATCTTTCTTTTTGGAGTATATTTCAGTTGAACATTTTTGTCAAGCTTTTCTCTTTGGAAGAGGAAAGAGTACCAAATCTGGAGGAGCCATACCTTAGGTGCAAGGCTAAAATGTCAACGGATGAACTTTGTCAGGTTCTTCTTATTTTCTTGTCGAACACGGATTCCATGAGTCATTAATTGTATGCATTCACGAAGTTAATGACGGCGTGACACGATTAAATTTTAAGTTTGGTAATTTTAGTTTTTAAAAAAATCAAAATCTATTTGAGATCTAGATTGTTCAATCTTAATCAAACGGTCGCACAGTCACTAATTGCGTGAATGCGTGCAGTGACCACAGAGAATCCAATTTCTTCTCTTGCATTATTACACGAGACATTTTGTTTTAGTGTGTTTTTTAATTATAAAATAATTTTCTATCTGTAGTACATAGCGTCAAAAACCTCATTGCAAACTGAAGAAATTGAATTGTATATAGTAAATGAATGTGAACCCAAAATTATATTCGGTGACACAAAACTCGATCCAAATAACATTAAGTCAGAATTCCTAACAAAAGGGGAAGAAACTTTGGCTGAACTCACTCCACATAATCTCAATCGTGGTTGTCTGGTAATTTATTTATTTTTCAACGTTGCTCTTGTGTAGGTGTATACCAAGGTTTTAAATTGTGAATGTGGTTGTAATTGTATCTGGTTGCAATAGAATAACAAAAAAGGTTAACTCATATGGCTGCAATTATAATTGTGATGCAATTGTGTAGAACTTTAAAATATTTATACCTATTGCAACCATAAATTTTCAATTACAACTACATAGCACTGCAATTTAAAATTGTATATAGTACATTAAAAGAGAAATTTTTCTGGTTTATTTGTTATCATTGTTTAAATGCTAAGGTGTGTTTTTTGTTTTTAGGTCATAGCTTATAAGAAGAAGATGTGGGACTTAAATGTAGCGTTATGTTGAGCTCAATGATTTGAGCAACTGAATTAATTGGTACTTGATGAGTGCATTACAATACTAAACTATGGAAACTTTGTAGTTTATTTATGGTACTCTTTTTGTAAACAAAAAGACACTCAATTGATAAACTTTACAATATTATTTCCCGAATTTCTGGGCTATAGCTAGGTTGTTAGTGGTTGGTTTTTTCACTATCCCATTATTCTTATTGTTGCATATTTTATATTAATTGTATATGGATTTTGATGACATATTCAGCTATCTCTTATGTTCGCATCTAGTAAAGCATTTTTTCAATGTTTGAATTGTGCTTCCAAAAATGTACTTTTTATAACAATTCTTTGTTCATATTTAAATAAGAACTTTATTATCAAGACAAGATACTGCATAAAAAGAATGGCGTTGCCTAGTGTGCATCTTAGTTTCAAATTACACATAACATCACGTGATATACCGGTAATATTGTAGTTGCGGTAGTACCTGCAACTACACTAGGCTGCAATTATGGTGTGATCGTAGATCACAAAAGGTTTTTAATATATAGTGTTAAGTAAGTTGTCTACCATACGACGTTTTTAATATATAGTGTTAAGTAAGTTGTCTACCATACGACGCAGATGTCTGTTTAGTGGTAATTTTATAAATATGTGAAATTAAGTTGGTTAGCATATGTTTAAGTCGGTTTTTTAAATAAACTAGTTAAAGAAATGAGAAGGTGACAATTTTATAAATATATTAAAGTTGTTTAATGTGCTTATAACAATAAGTAACTTGAGATTATTAATGAAAAAAAATCATATGTCACAGTGTATCCTAGGATCGAGTACTCTAAAAAACTCATTTTTATCTACTACATTCACGTCCGTTCCTCCCTCTACATTCCTTCTACTTCATCTCTCTTCTTCCCCATTCATAATTTTATTTGTGAAAGTAGGGGGAAAGAGAAGTTATGTTAATGTGTTTTAAACTGATGTTGGAGTTGATAGAGTGTTTGTATTTAGCTTGCAATCTATTTTTTATGACTTATGATATTACATGTCAAGTTCATAGGTGTGGGATAAGAATACAAGTAGTAGAGTTGAAGTAGAAAATGGATGAAAATTTAGAAGTAACTTCAAATAGGTTTATGTGTAAGAAGATTCATTGTTTTCCTATCTTGCAACAATAAGTTTGTACGAGGAAAAAGGTAAATTTACTATACTAAATTGACCAATATATATAATGGAGAAAATAATATTGGTATTTTTCTTTTGGATGATAATCAAATAAGTTTCTTTCTTTCAATTTTTTGAGTTGAATTCTGAAATGTGTTTACGATTCCATATTGACAAGATTACTTTGAGAAAAAAAAAATTGACTTAGGATGACAAGGAGGATACTATTGTCATGGTCAACTCAAATGTGAGTCTTCACCATGTTGAGGTGATATATAATATATATACTATTTATTAGTAATTTAATTATTACTCTAACTAGACGTACAATATTTCCTTATTCATATTCTTTGACATTTGACTACATTTACGTGTTTTCAGTAATTTACTTATCTTCTTATGCATTTTGTAGTTGATAACATATAATATACAACGTTCTCATGCTACTTTAATTGTTTAGTTATCCTAAAAACATTGACATTTTTCTTCTATTTTAGCCTAGTTCTATGTCTTGACGTTTTTAAAATATGGAGTTGGTCATGATGCATTTAACTATGTAACGCTCTATGTCTTTTTATGGTTATGTGGTTTTCAAACGTATTGCAGACTTTACATAGGTGTAATGATAAAAAGAAAAGATATGAGAAGTCCGCCCAATATAATTTGAGGAGTGAGAGTTTTTTCAACCTTGAAATGTGTATGCTAATTTTTGGTGATATAGACGGGGCAGATATCATTAGGTTCTATTGTAAAATTTAGCAGACATATAGTGTATATTCTTTAAGTGGTGTATTTTGAGTTCATTTACTCTAGTTTATATATGTATAAGTTTGTATGCTCTATGTTTTAAATGATTGGGTAAAATTATGGTTGTTTATAAAATTTTGGTTAGTATTAAATTTAGGTACGCATATATATGAGGAAAAACAATTTTTTTTTAACAAAAACAGACTTTTTAATTCGATTGAGATTTAACCGACTTAACAACAAATGACTTTTTAAGGGTTTAATAATATTTTTGGTCCTTACAATTATAACTTTTTTTGATTTTGGTATTCATAAATTTTTTTGTTTGATTAACATATTTGCAAATATAGTTTCACTTTAAAGCAGTCATTCCATCTAATTTCTTTTACAAAAATTGTAACACCAATAAAACATAATCACTTTTCAAAACAAAAAAAAAAACTCAAATATAATTAAATTACAACATTTGTTAGTCCTCTTTCCGTTGTAGAATTCCTCACGATGTATCGCAATTCAAAAAATAAAAAATAAATATAGAAAAGTAGAATGAATTTGATTTAAGGTCCAACCATGTCACCATAATGAATTCATTCATCACCTTTTTCCATTACTAGGTCTAGGACTTGACTTTCTTGCACCTCCTCCCTCTAAAACCAAAATTTACTCCCACTTTTTGATTTTTTTCAAGAAGAAAAACTTTCATTGAAAGCCAATTCTAGAACCCACCATTGTCCAACAAGTACCACCAAAGGAAGAAAAAAAATTATGGTTGAAGATGTTGGTGACGATGATGAGAAAGAAGACTGAAACGATGAAGAAGAAGATACAATTTAGGTTTTTAGGGAAGAAGACTCAAACATTTGGGATTAGTTTTAAGTTAAAAAATATTATAATTTAACTATATTTGAGTTTTTTGTGTTAAAAAATGGTTATATTTTAACAATGTTAAAACTTTTGTAACAAAAATTGGATGTTAACCATATTTATAAGATTGTTAATCAAACAAAAAAACTTAATCAAAATCAAAAAGGGTTATAATTACAAAAACCAAAGACATATTTAAACATTTTATAAATCTGACACGGAACCGACTTAACAAGTCATTTTAACTGACTTAACAAACTCTTTATGTACTAGTTAAAACTACATTGCAATGTCGTAATGTAGTCGGTGCAATAGGCGCAACGAACTATGTAGTAATCAACAAATTATTTTTCATTTCTATCTTATTTTGTGTTTGTATATATGTATAATATATATATATATAGCGTACTCTATTTATCCCAAAATATAAGCAAAAAGGAGTGGATGTATTTGATTTAGATGTATTTGATCCAAATATATTCCCTTTTTTGTTTATATTCTGAGACTGAGAGAGTATCAAAGAATTAACCATATATAAAGGTGAGAGAGTTGATATGCGATCATTATGAGAAATGTAAGAGAAAATATAGGAGGTGAGTTCCAATTTATAAGGTATGCAATATATTTTGTCAAAAAAAGTTAAGTAACATATTATAACATTTAAGGTTACTTCAATAGCCAAATATAAATACATAATAGCTGACACATTGTAAGAGATGGTGTAATTGACCTATAATATATCTTTGTCTCCACATCAATTAACACAAACACATTAAATTGGTTGTGAGAATTCTTTGAGATAGTAGGATATCTATATATAAATTAACTATTTTATGTATATTAGGGATAAAAAATAGTACTCATGGATATGTGCCTATGTGCAGATAAAACTACGATCGACACATGGAAGATAATATCATGAAAATGTTGATAAAGTAACTGAATATTTTGACTACCTACTCATTAATGGATACAAGTTGGATGTAATGGTGTATGAATCCTCAAATATTTGAACTAGTAGGTACGAAGGCTAATTCTTGTTGTGCCAAACTCTCTTTTCTATGTTGTGATAACAAGAGTGAATTACATGGCAAACATTGAATAATCACACATTAATGCATACTCAATTGATATGCAACTTATCAATGACTCTACGTTGAATTCACTACTCTAGATTGTGACAAGTAGGAAGACTCTCTCCTACCCAATGAACAAAGAGTGTCTAGTTAGGGTTAACTAGTATTTTGCAAATTACCCTAGTAGTGATATGCATTTACGTGACATCGTTCTTACAATTAGTCCCCCAAAGCTTTGTTTGACTGTCAATTGCAAATTATATTGCGGTCACAAACCTTTTCACGTCCTTATTATGGATGTCAACATGTAGCACATACTCATCATCATTGTCAATGTCAACACCATTTAGAAAAATAAAAGCCATATTTATGAGTTGTGTATCATAAAGCTATCATCATCATCATTGTATAAATTGTATATCAAACTTTCTGGTCAATCACTAATTATCAATAATGAGTCATTATTATTATTGATTAGCCTTTATTATTCTTAGTTAACATCATGCTCTCTGTCTAATCAATTATATATACCACTTAATCGATTACTTTTAATATCCTATTCATTATTTATCTTACCTAATAGATTAATGATAGGATATGTACCTAACTAATTTCATAGAGAGAAAAACTGGAGAATCAACTCATGTATATTTCTGAATCAATGAATACGACACATTTCAAGTTTGGGGCTTATATACAAGAGTCTTATGTTCTAGAGTGCTCCTAATTATTTTGAGCTTTTGAAGATACGTACCAAAAAGCACAAGGTCATCTACATATATAAGAAGAGCCGTGTAAAGAATTTGTGATATGAGCAAAGAATGGGTGGTCTACATAAGTGGTGTCTAAAATTGAGCCAGTATAAGAGTCACAACATTGAGGTTTAGCAGCAACACATATGGAGCCATGAAAAGGAAAGACATTTTCATGAAAATTAACAATGTCTAGAAATTAAAAGTTGTTTGTTGAGAACATAATAGAGAATGTCACCTTTCATATGTTGTTCTTAGTCTAGAAAAACACATTACTTTGCTCTATTATCAAACTTTGATCTCCCTACTAAAATAGTTGAATCCTAACACAAACAATTAAAGGTTTTGAGATCATTCAAGTCGGATAAAGAGCCATTAAGAACTTGGAATGATGAACATTTATTAAGAACAAAAGAAGGCATTCTATTGAGCAAGTATACAACATGTAAAATGACATATCTCTAAAGATACTTAGAGACAATGATAAGTGCTCAATTACTATATATTTGATATATTGTTTAAGCACTTACTAACCTAATTTGATAGAAAACATGTTGTTTTACCTCAATCCTTGAAATATTTAATTATTGAGGTTTAAGATATAAGAAATGGTGATATGTTGCATCTTTCCTTGTTTTTCTCCATCAGAGCCTTTGACCTTCCATCAGATTCGTTGAATTTTCTCCATCAAAATCATTTACTTGATTGTTGGAGTCAAATGATGTGTAGCTTGACTGATTATAGTCAAAGGCAGTTGCAAATTTGTGTGACTTAGAATTAGTGGCTTGGACAACTTCACATTTGTTTCTTTATTTGAGTCATTGCAACATCAGATGCAACATTTTGGAACGTGTTCTAGTCTTTATAGTCAGCAAAATATGAGCTTCAGAGGTTGGCTTGAAGAATGGCTTCAGACTTCATATTTATGCAAAAATACTGTTCATCAGAGGAATGCAGAAATATTGTTAATCAGAAGCATACATAAATCATGTTCATCAGATGTAGGTTGAAATGTTGTTCATCAGAGGAATGAAGAAAAATTGTTCATCAGAGGCATACAAAAATATTGTTCATCAGAGACATGTAGAAATATTGTTCATTAGAGGCATGGAAACTACAGACAACGTTGAATCTTCAAAGGCACATAATTCTTCATATGCATTCTTCAAAATCAGTTTCAGACCTAGTTATCAAAGGAAGTTTTCTGACCCAAACTTCAGAGTCAAACATCAAAGACAGATGCGCGTTCATTTCTATAACGTGCATTTGTCTAATTTTGGGGATTTCATTTACTAATTTGATTTCGTTTCCTTTGATCTTTTTACTTCCTTTTGGTGTGTATCCTATGGTATCCTTTGGTGGGTATCCTCTAGTAGCTTCCTCTGGTACTTTCCTCTGATTTTCTTCTTCCAATTTCTACATACTTATGAACTCATTTGTTCAATTTTATTGTTCTCATAAAATAGTTTTATTAATATCAAAACTCTAAGTGATAAACCAACTTGGTTCTAACAATGACTGAAGTCTTCTCAACCTTCTAGCTTAGTACAATCAAACTTTTGAGGGATGTATCCACTATTAGGCTAGGTTACAAAAGAACATATTTAAGGGTTTTTTGAATAACTCTCACAAGAGGGTGTTACAATGTTGTACTCTTAAAAAAAATTATCAGCACTTAAGCAAGACAAAACATTAAGAGCAAGAGTGCAAAGTCGGTTGTATTGTGTTTGTCGTGGTACATTATTGTTTATATTTTTCAATCTACACGTCATTTTATAGATACTTTTAGGATTTTTGGTCGTTGTCATGATTGCAAGAAATCAGCATGTATCATGAAATTTTTGTATTAAATCTTCTTAGGTAGATTCACCAGTAAACCTTGTCAAAGATATTCTTGAAATTGATTTTGTGAATCTTGATATGAAGACAAAAAAAGCAAAGGATATTATGATCAGAATGTGTCGCATAGACCTTCTAACAAATACGGATTCAGGATGTTTAGCAAAGGATGCGCAAAAGCTTTGTCTTCTTCAAAGCGTTGACTTTTTAGAGTGTTGACTTTCATCATAACATAAACTATTAATAGAGTCAAACGATCAGATGCTTAATAAGATTATTAGAGGCAGAAAATCACTTGTTTGTCAAGGTTATTAAAGGCATAGAGATCATAGGTTTGTTGTGATTATCAGAGTCAGGCTAATCAGAGCATTGTTTGTATTAGATAAAGTCATTAGTGGCGCGTTTTAGAGCGCATTTACCAAACTGAAAATGTGAATAATAGAGTGTAGTATTAGTGTTCGTTTAACTTGGAGCAAAAGATTAGAGGATGCAACGTGAACTCATATAGAATAATCTGGTCTATAAAATGCACACTAAAACATAACATTAATGCTTCAAAACAAGTAAGAGTCATAATTTTTCAAACCAATTTGATTATAACATAATCAAGAGCTAAGATTGATCGATCAACAAATTTGAAATGTTGATCTATGGGTTTTCTCATTATCTAATCGATTATTCATGTTTACCTAAATGATTAACATATATATATAGTCCTCCAAAAGCCTAAAAAATATTTCTCCTAAATAAGCCATAAGACTATTTTTGGAGTTTAAAAGTAGAGGAAAAGAGAATGACATTGTGAAATAGGAAGAAAGGAAGAGTTTGTCTTTCTTTATAATAGAAAATTCTATTAATTTGAGGAACTAAAAAAAATGTTTGGAGAATGATTTTGTAAGGTTTAGATGAATATATATATATATATATATATATATATATATATATATATATATAAATTTATTGACATGTGTGAATTGGAACCATCTTTTTTTTTTAAGGCAACCAAATTTTTCTATCAATGCAGTTTTTTTAAGACATGACAGATTATATGTGTGTATCTACCTATATATAAATATATGTCATTCAAAAAAAAAAAATCTCATTGGTACAACAAACACATGAGATTTAATCATATGGGATCACCACCCTATCTCTCCTCATAGATACTAACAAACTCAACACATGCATTGTTGACTACACAAAATGATTGAATCTTATTAGCTTACATGAACTATATTATATAAACATATGATTTTATTTTAAAAACTTTCGATCGATTTATTTATGTAAAAAATCAATTGGTTGATTCTCGTGCCAATCCACCTCAATCTCTACCACAATCTATCTAACTTTTTTTTAGAACAAATGTCCAACATAACACAACAAAATCAATATTGTATATCTGACACTCAATCGTCTCCTCATACTTATTTCTACACGTCATATCAATTCTACATATTCACACCGAGGGAACAATTTAATTTTGACAACTAATAACCACACTAAGAAGACAATCGTCAACTATCTTTTGTATCAAACGAATAAGAACTATTGTATAATACGTTCAATACTCAGTTATAATACACTTGAGTCAGCAACCTAGTTACTTGATAATATGTATCAACAAAGCTTTCAGATTCCAATCTTTGGGAATACATATACTTCGTTAAATCAAATATTCAAATGAGCTCATAATAAAAGTAGTTCTTCTACAATATTTTCTCCTCGACATCCTCAAGAACAAGAAGATGAAAATGAAGAATAACAAACTCGTGATGTAACAAGACGTCGTCAAAATCCCGTACTTATAAAAAAAAAAAAATGTCAATGTGGTAGTGAAGGTCACCTTCGACATAAATTTTATCATAATTTTTGTAAAATTTATGTTGTTGTTTTTTATGAATGAATTTTAATGAATTATATAATTATATATTTTTTCTTAAAGCTTAAAAAAAAATTTAATGCAAGAAGTCTTTTTATCAAATGGTGACATCTATACTTAAAAAAATTTTGATGCAAGAAGTCTTTTTATCAAATGGTGACATCTATACTTAAAAAGAAAATCTACCAAAACACCAAGTCATCATTGCAAACATAGATTTTCTTTAGGAAGTCTTCTTTGCAAATGACAACTTTTTACTATTACAAAAAGGTGATAGATTTTATATAATTTTGAAAAGAGAGTATATTAGTAAAAAAAAAAAAATATTCAAAAATGAAGTTATTTAAATAAAACTCAAAAGTCTGCACCAAAATTTAGGGTGTTGGTTGAAAAGATAATATATTGATAAAAAATAACAAGAGTGAAGTACAATTTTCAACTCCATGGATAATTACTTTTTAATATACTAGTGACTTTAGGTAGATTAGTAGTTTGAAAAGATAATATATTGATAAAAAAATTACAAAAATAGATTATTTAAAATAAAAACTCTAGATTTTTTCTTCTAACTTCATTTTTCTTTTTAATTTTATTTATTTATATTTTATTCTTATTTATCTAATATTTTTTGAGACATTATTTAACTAATAAAATAATTCAATTCAGTCCTAAAATAGAAATTGAATCAAATCAAATTTAATATATGAATTTTAATTTAAAATCAAATTTAATTTAATCCTTTAATCAATTTTTACAAATCAAACTAACCTAATCCTTAAATCAATTTTAAGAAATCAAATCTAAATAAATTTTAAATCAAATTAGAAATAAAAATATACTAGTTAAAATAAAAATATAGTAAATGTTTATACTCGTACAACTAAAATCAAATAAAACTGCATTATTAAACAATGTTGTTGCACCTTCAAGCTTCCAACCGCTTCAAACTCTTGGTTAGTTGTTTCTAATATTATTTTGTTGTTGTTACTTGTTACGATCATCGTGAATTTTAATAAAAAGAAGAAGAAGAACAAGAATGCATTGTCTCATTTGATTCCATCAACGACCTAACAAAGGTTTCCATGACCATCGCCTATGTGCTATTTGATGTTGCTCCCACCAGAGGACATGTGCTTTCTTTCGCCAATAGTAATGAAATTCTCTAATACCTATATTAATGTACTAAAATTAAATAAGTTATTAATGTATCACATATTCAAGTAGTTGCAATGTTTGAGTTTAATTCAAACCAATGCATATTTTAAGTTAGAGTTACAAATATTTTTATGAGTTGTTTTCTTTCACCAATTAGTATTAGTTTCTCTATAAATAGATACACTTTAGAGACAGAAAATAGAATACGATTTTTATGTTACATGAATCAAATTTCTGTTAAAATTATTTTTGATTCATTTCTTCTTTTTTCTAGTACTAGAGAGTAAATGAAAGAACTTTATTCTGTAAACTAACACAACAAAAATTCATTGAATTTGTGAGGGCTAAAAGCCCTCACAAAGGGAGGGAATCAGCCACAAAAGAGACATTTGTGGTGGCCTTAGGCAGCCACAAATAAGGTGGTCACAAACCTTTGTGGCGGACAAAACGGCCACAAATTGTGAATTTTTCGTTGCCATTTGTGAGGGCAAAGACCGCCACAAATGTTAAACTGCATTTTAAAATTAAGCTTTTGTGAGGGCTCATGCCGCCACAAAGGATGAATAAGATTAAAAAATAAATATTTTGTGAGGGCTTAGGTTACCACAAAAGTTTCACTTTATTAAAAAAATAATTTTATTAAATTCGAAATTAATATTAAAAATTGATATTATATATAATAAATTATTATCAATATAAATTTAAAGTTTAAATTAAATATATTATATATAATAGACTAATATCAATATAAATTTAAAATTTAAATTTAAAATATAATATTACAATTTAATTAAAATTTAAATTAAACTTAAAATATAACATTTAAGTTTAAATTAAATTCAAATTTAAATTTAAATTTAAAAATTAAAATAACTACATTGTATAAAAATATAATATTAATTAAAGTAATTACTACCAAACCAAATAAAACATTTTAAAATTAATAAATCATGTCTTACAAACCAAAAATTAAACACACCATAATTAAATAGGACAAGATATAATGTGTTCATACAAACCAAAAATAAAATTAAGAAATTATTCAAGTACATCATTAATTATCGTAATAATTCATCTGATCAATTGTTCCACTCTCTCCATCATTATTTGTTGGAATGTTACCCGACTTCAGAAGTCCCTCAAAAGTATTATTAATTTGTGTTGGAGGAGACATCATGGTTTGAAATTGGATTTCATCTTCAACTACACCACCACTAGTCGAAAGAGGAGCCATAGCTGGTTGAGGTTGATTTAAATCTGGTCTGGTCAAGCCAGCTGTTGCCATAGTTGGTCGGTATGGAGTTCGATCTGGTTGAGGTTGAGGAAGTTGATGTGAATATAATAAATTATCATCAAGAATATAATTATATAAACCAAAATAAAATTTTAAAAAGCATTATAAATAATTTTTGACATACTTATATGTCAATTAGGGGAGCATTTGCAAGCAATATAATAAATTATTATCAAGACTATAATTATATAAACCAAAATAAAATTTTAAATGATGTTTAATGAAATTTTTCATAAAATAACTCCTTATATATAAACAAAAATAGAGACCATTAAAGTATATAAATTTTTTGTACGAACTCAACTACAACTCTTTTTAATAACTAACAACAAATGGAGCATTTGCAAGCAATATAATAAATTATTATCAAGACTATAATTATATAAACCAAAATAAAATTTTAAATGATGTTTAATGAAATTTTTCATAAAATAACTCCTTATATATAAACAAAAATAGAGACCATTAAAGTATATAAATTTTTTGTACGAACTCAACTACAACTCTTTTTAATAACTAACAACAAATGTGGTTTTCAAACGTATTGCAGACTTTACATATGTGTGATGATAAAAAAAAATGATATGAGAAGTTATAAAGCACTAGCGCAACATAATTTGAGGAGTGGGAGTTTTTTCAACCTTGAAATGTGTATGCTGATTTTTGGTGATATAGACAGGGTCAATATCATTAGGTTCTATTGTAAAATTTAGCAGACATATAGTGTATATTCTTTAAGTGGTGTATTTTGAGTTTATTTATTCTAGTTTATATATATGTATAAGTTTGTACGCTCTATATTTTAAATGATTGTATAAAATTTTGGTTGTTTATAAAATTTTGGTTAATATTAAATTTAGGTAGGCATATATATAGGGAGGAAAAACAATTTTTTTTTACAAAACAAAACTGACTTTTTAATTCGATTGAGGTTTAACCGACTTAACAACGAATGACTTTCTAAGGATTTAAATATGTCTTTGGTCTTTACGATTATAACTTTTTTTTTTATTTTGGTATTTGTAAGTTTTTTTGTTTGATTAACATCCTTGCAAATATAGTTTCACTTTAAAGCAATCCTTCCATTCAATTTCTTTTACAAAAATTGTAACACCAATAAAACATAATCACTTTTCAACAACAAAAAAAACTCAAATATAATTAAATTACAACTTTTTTCAATCCTTTTCTGATTGTAGAATTCCTGGCGATGTATCGCAATTAAAAATAAAAAACAAAAAAAAAATATGGAAAAGCAGAATAAATTTGATTTAAGGTCCAACCCTATTACCATAGTGAATTCATTCATCACCTCTTTCCATTACTAGGTCTAGGACTTGACTTTCTTGCACCTCCTCCCTCTAAAACCAAAATTTACTCCCACTTTTCGATTTTTTCAAGAAAAAAAACTTTGATTGAAAGCCATTTCTAGAACCCACTATTGTCCAACAAGTACCACCAAATGAAGAAAAAAGAGTGGATGTATTTGATTTAGATGTATTTGATCCAAATATATTTTTTTTGCTTTTTATATTTTAAGACTGAGATAGTATTAAAGAATTAACCATATATAAAAGTGAGAGAGTTGATATGCGATAATTATGAGAAATGTAAGAGAAAATATAGGAGGTGAGTTCTAATTTATAAGGTATGCAATATATTTTGTCAAAAGAAGGTAAGTAATATATTATAACATTTGAGGTTACTTCAATAGCCAAGCATAAATACATACTAGCTGACACATTGTAAGAGATGGTGTAATTCACTTATAATATATCTTTGTCTCCACATCAATTAACCCAAACACATTAAATTGGTTGTGAGAGTTCTTTGAGATAGTAGGATATCTATATATAAATTAACTGCTTTATCTATATTAGAGATTAAAAATAGTACTTATGGATATGTGCAGATAAAACTACGATCAGTACATGGAAGATAATTTCATGAAAATGTTGATAAAGTAACTGAATATTTTGACTACCTGTTAATTAATGCATACAAGTTGGATGTAATGGTATATGAATCCTCAAATATTTGTACTTGTAGGTACGAAGGCTAATTCTTGTTGTGTCAAACTCTATTTTCTATGTTGTGATAACAAGAGTGAATTGCATGACAAACATAGAATAATCACACGTTAATGCATACTCAATAGATATGCAACTTATCAATGACTCTACGTTGAATCCACTACTCTAGATTGTGACAAGTAGGAAGACTCTCTCCTACCCAATGAACAAAGAGTGTCTAGTTAAGGTTAACTAGTATTTTGCAAATTACCCTAGCAGTTATCTGCATTTACATAACATCGTTCTTACAATTAGTCCCCCCAAACCCTTTCATGTCCTTATTATGGATGTCAACATGTATCACATACTCATCATCATCGTCAACATCGACACCATTTAGAAAAATAAAACTCATATTTATGATTTGTGTATCATAAATCTATCAACATCATCATCATTGTAAAAATTGTATATCAAACATTTTGGTCAATCACTAATTATCAACAATGAGTCATTATTATTATTGATTAGCCTTTATTATTCTTAGTTAACATCATGCTCTCTGTCTAATCGATTATATATACTACTTAATTGATTACTTTTAATATCATATTCATTATTTATCTTACCTAATCAATTAATGATAGGATATGTACCTAACTAATTTCATAGAGGGAAAAACTGGAGAATCAACTCATGTATATTTCTGATTCAATGAACACCACACATTTACAAGTTTAGGGCTTATATACAAGAGTCTTATGATCTAGAGTGCTCCTAATTATTTTGAGCTTTTGGAGATACGTACCAAAAAGCACAAGGTCATCTACATATATAAGAAGAGCCATGTAAGATGAATTTGTGATATGAGTGAAGAATGGTTAGTCTACATAAGTGGTGTCTAAAATTGGGCCAGTATAAGGGTCACAACATTGAGGTTTAGCAGCAACTTGTATGGAGCCATGAAAAGGAAAGACATTTTCATGAAAATTAACATGTCCAGAAATTAAAAGTTGTTTGTTGAGAACATAATAGAGAATGTCACCTTTCATATGTTGTTCTTAGTCTAGAAAAACACATTACTTTGCTCTATTATCAAACTTTGATCTCCTGCTAAAATAGTTGAATCATAACACAAACAATTAAAGGTTTTGAGATCATTCAAGTCAGGTAAAGAGCCATTAAGAAGCTGGAATGGTGAACATTTATTAAGAACAAAGGAAGGCATTCTATTGAGCAAGTATACAACATGTAAAATGAGGTATCTCTAAAGATACTTAGAGACAGTGATAAGTGCTCAATTACTATATATTTGATATATTGTTTAAGCACTTATTAACCTAATTTGATAGAAAACATGTTTTTTTACCTCAATCCGTGTAAATATTTAATTAGTGAGGTTTAAGATATAAGAAATTGTGATATGTTGCATTTTTCCTTGTTTTTCTCCATCAAAGCCTTTGACCTTCCATCAGAGTCGTTGAATTTTCTCCATCAGAATCATTTACTTGATTGTTGGAGTCAGATGATGTGTTGTTTGACTGATTATAGTCAGAGCCAGTTGCAAATTTGTGTGACTTAGAATTAGTGGCTTGAGCAACTTCACCTTTGTTTCATTATTAGAGTCATAGCAACATCAGATGCAACATTTTGGAATGTGTTCCAGTCTTTATAGTCAGCAGAATATGAGCTTCAGAGGTTGGCTTGAAGAATGGCTTCAGACTTCATATTTCTTCAAAATAATTGTTCATCAGAGGAATGTAGAAATCATGTTCATCAGAAGCACGCAAAAATCATGTTCATCAGAGGCATGCTGAAATGTTGTTCATCAGAGGCATCTAGAAAAACTGTTCATCAGAGGCATGCAAAAATATTGTTCATTAGAGACATGTAGAAATATTTTTCATTAGACGCATGGAAACTACATAAAACTTTGAATCTTCAAAGGCATATAATTCTTCATATGCATTCTTCAAAATCAGTTTCAGACCCAGTTATCAGAAGAAGTTTTCAGACCCAAACTTCAAAGTCAAACATCAAAGCAGATGCACGTTCTTTTCCAAAACGTGCATTTATCTAATTTTGGGGATTTCATTTACTAATTTGATTTCGTTTCCTTTGACCTTTTTACTTCCTTTGGTGTGTATCTTATGGTATCCTTTGGTGGATATCCTCTAGTGGCTTCCTCTGGTACTTTCCTCTGATTTTCTTCTTCCAATTTCTACATACTTAATGAACTCATTTGTTCAATTTTATTGTTCTCATAAAATAATTTTGTTAATATCAAAATTCTAAGTGATAAATCAATTTGGTTCTAACAATGACCGAAGTCTTCTCAACCTTCTAGCTTTGTACAGTCAAGCTATTGTGGGATGTATCCACTATTAGGCTAGGTTACAAAAGAACATCTTTAAGGGTTTTTTGAATAACTCTCACAATAGGGTGTTACAATGTTATACTCTCAAAAAATATTTATCGTCACTTAGGCAAGACAAAACATTAAGAGCAAGAGTGCAAAGTCGGTTTTATTGTGTTTATCGTGGTACATTATTGCTTATATTTTTCAATCTACACGTCATTTTATAGATACTTTTAGGATTTTTGGACGTTGTCATGATTGCAAGAAATCAACATATATCATGAAAATTTTGTATCAAATCTTCTTTAGTAGATTCACCAGTAAACCTTGTCAAAGATATTCTTGAAATTGATTTTGGAATCTTGATATAAAGACAGAAAAAACAGATGATATTATGATCATAGTGTGTCGCATAGACCTTCTAACAAATACGGATTCAGGATGTTTAGCAAAGGATGCATAAAAGTTGTCTTCTTTAGAGCGTTGACTTTTTTAGAATGTTGACTTTCATCATAACATAAACTATTAATAGAGTCAGACGATCAAATTCTTAATGTGATTATTAGAGGCAGAAAATCACTTGTTTGTCAAGGTTATTAGAGGCAAAGAGATCAGAGGTTTGTTGTGATTATTAGAGTCGGGCTAATAAGAGCATTGTTTGTATTAGATATAGTCATTAGTGGCGCGTTTTAGAACGCATTTGTCAAACTTAATATGCGACTAATAGAGTGGAGTCTTGGTGTTCGTTTAACTTGGAGCAAAATATTAGAGGATGCAACATGAACTCATATAGAATAACCTAGTCTATAAACTGCACACTAAAACATAACATTAATGCTTCAAAACAATTAAGGATCATAATTTTTCAAACCAATTTGATTCTAACATAATCAAGAGCTAAGATTGATCGATCAACAAATTTGAAATGTTTCTTACCTATCAAAGCTTTATGCATCAACCGCACCCAGGAGTGATCATTGTTAGGAGTCAAAACCTTTGCCAATAGAGAAATTGTTGGATTTTTGTTGGAATGAACACAATACAGACTAGTTGTATTCAGTGCTGGATCAGGCGTTTGTTGTTGCACCACTATGTCAACGTTCAGCGTAGCTCAAGGCATAAAAAAAATTGAAAAAGAAGCAGGAAGCTTCTTCAGAACTTTTGATACCATGATATGATCTAGGAACTAAATGATTTCATGGATAAAAAACATTTACAAGTTTGATATTTATATACAAGAGCCTTACTGAAGAGTAAAATAACAGACTTATAAATGCTACAACTAATTATCCTAGCTAAGTGTTTTTATCATCTAAGTCGTGTAATAATTAATCAACTTACTCAGACAATTTATTTAGTTCTAATTATTCTTATCGAATATTTATCTCGACTAATCAATTATCTTACATCTAATCTATAACTTAATTTATTAATTCTAGTAATAGCCTAAGACTTAAGTAATTTATGGGTTTTCTCATTATCGAATCGATTATTTATGTTTACCTAAATGATTAACATATGAATGTTACTAATTATAATATATTAATCTTCTCTAACTTAATTGATTAACACCCTATATTAGTAAGTTTGACAATCAGCAGAAATACAGTAGAAATCTACCAATGATTAATTAATTACAAAAATTCATCCTCATGGCACAATTCACACATTTTTACCCATAGAACTTACATATATAAACAATTCACACATTTTTTCCCCATAGAACTTACCTTTGTTGAAATGCACTATTAATTTGTTTATTTTGAGTAGTTTTATAAAACTTAGTGTTATACATGTATTTATCGGCGGTCAGGAGCACCGCTACCGGTGACCATGGGATTGACAACATAGGGATTGAGCACTTGTCCAACAAAAAGGACTGTTCCCGTCAAATCTTCTCTAATTACAAATAAGAAAGGGTGGTCAGCTACAAAGTCTAGTCGAGTTGGAAGACGGAGACTCCTATACAATATAGTTGCAGCTGTGGCCGCAGCAGCTTCAGTGCCTTCTTCATTTACTTCAATGAAAGACTTGTGAAATATATTGGAAACACAAAGGTTTTGACCCATAAGAGAGTCCACCATTGTAGTCAAACCTCCAGGAGAGAAAGGTAAAACTACTCCTAGCTCCTTCAGCATATCAGAAGTTTCAAGCCCAAATGAAACATTGAATCTTGGAATCTTGAAGTCGCCTACTTCCACTTTTTCAAAAGGAAGCTTGTGTTCTAGTAGCTCAGATTCAGAAGTCACCTTCTCAACCAAAGCTGATAGCCCATCTTTTGCATCTGGAAGAAAAAAGTACATAGAAAATTGTCGCTTATCTTCACCTTGCTTATAAGGAATACGAAGAACTTTAAAACCATCAAAAGCACTAATAAACTGCTTCTTCTTGCTAGTCATGAAGGGAACTTTGACTGAACTGCCATTCAGAAGGTGAAAATCATTTTCTTTGGTTAACGAAGCATCAAACTTCTCATTCCATTGTCCTTTAAAGTACAGTGCATTAGCAAAGATGAGCCTGGTTAAGCTGTTGACAGAACCTGGAGGAAGAAGTTCTTTAATAAGGCCATTTGTCTCTTTTTCCGCCCATAAATTCACTTCATTGGTAACTTCAACAGCCTTCAAAACCATATCAAATTTAAAAATGAGTTAAGGCTAACAGGTCTAGACTGATGCATCTAAATAATATAAAGGTCATGGAATAGCTTTGATCAAATTAGAACACAAAGCAATTGTCACACATACCGAAACCCTAACTAATTAATAGAAAATAAAAGCAAAGAGGGGATTTGCATTCATACCTTGGTTTGGAAATCAACGGAAGCTAAAGTGGCTTTAAAATCAGTGGTGACGATTTGTTTGAAAGAAGGATGAAGAGAAAGGGATTTTTCAACCCATACACCGTCGACGAAAGAGAGGCGAGGTCCACCGGCGGGAGCAGCGTCGGTGAGCACAACGGTAACAAGCTGAGAGGTTAAGAAGTAGAGATGATCGGTGGATTTGGATTGGAGGAAGGAGAGAAGCTGATGTTGTGTGGGACCCTCAGAACCAGCAGCGATGATACTGAGTACAACTTGGAGACTCAACGGTGAAAATACGATGTTCTCGTGTTTGCGTTCAGAGAGTAAATGCTTTGCGATGGTGAGGGAAACGTTTGTTTGCTTGCTGATTGATTCACGGAGGTCCATATTCTTCTTCTTCTTCCGATTTTTTTATCTATCCAAACAGTAAAGACTCACTATTCTTCAGATATTTTCTCGGTTTCTAATTCTATAGTAGATTACTAATTTTTTTATACAATTCATTCCAATGCTTACAGATTAAGTTTCGAATTTTATGCTTCTGCTATTTTTGGGCTTTCAAACCCGGTTTGAATGCTTGCTAATGATAAAATAAAGCCCACCTTTTATAGATTCCATTTTCAACTATGAAAATATTTTTTGAAATAGGCCATTAGTGTGACAAAACATATAGGCTTATAAAATTGTTCGAAATAGTTAATCAATGCAAGGGTTTTATACTGTGCATCCCCTTGTTTGACCTCCCACCCCCCATTTATAAGAAAAAGACCAAATTGTCCCTATTGTTATCTATAAAAACCCTCAAAAAATTTCACTTTCCTTTTTTCACCTATTTTATTCGAAAGTTTAAGTTATTCGATTCTGAAATTGCCAAAGATTCGAAAGTTTGAAATCTTTGAAATTGAAAAGTAAGAATAACCTTCGAAAGTTGCTATGATTACGAAAGTTTCAAAATACATATTTCACTAGAATTCTGAAACTTTTTAAAGTTTCAATGAAGATGAAAGTTTCGAAATGAAGAAACTTCGAAACTTTCTAACAATATGAAAGTTTCAAAATGCAAAAAATTCAGAAATGCAAGGAAAGTTTCGAAACTTTGGAATGCATGGAAAGTTTCGAAGCTGATTCGGAACTTTGGCATTCAAAGAAACTTCTGAAACATGTTTCGAAAGTTTGGCCATATGAAAGTTCTGAAATTGATTTTTTTTTTTAAGTTTTTCTTTTCATTTTTCTTTTAATATTGATATATTGCAGTGCCTAGAATGAGAGGTGCGTTTGGCCAAATTATTCGCAACTTGATAGGTGATAGAGGTGATGGTGCAGAGAGAAATCCACCACCAACATCAAACAGACGACGAAACAAAGCAAATCGTCCAATTAGGCAGCGTCGTCGAAGGCAAGATGTCCATGATGATGTCTTTGAGCCTACTGAGCATTTACAGATGAAGGAGGATGTCATTGAGCCTTAGATGGAACAGGCTGAGGAACAATATGTTGCACATACTGCCGATACTGATGATATTCATGATGTTGTTGCACATGCTAATGATGCTGATGATATTGATGAGCAGGATCAGCAAAATGGATTTCTCGAGAGACCGATTGTGACACATGTGTTGACACAGTATGAGCACCACTTGGCTCGGAGACTATGGGAATAAGATGTATATTTTAATTAACATTTAAATATATTTAATTGTTTATTTAATTTAAGTTTATTTAATTAATTGTTTATTTAAATTTATTTAAGTTTATTTAATTAATCAATTACTGTGTAATTACTCGCAGGATCGTGGATCGTTAAAAGTTATAACTTATGAATTGAAGCTGAAGAAGTTTGCTAAAGTTCCTGTGCCAGATCCTGTAGAGCATTGGATTCGGGAATCTGGACTGCTACATCTGTCTTCAGCCTACCTCACTATGGTTGATGCTGGTCTGATATCTGCATTTGTTGAAAGATAGCACAGAGAGACCAGCTCATTTCATTTGCCAGTTGGAGAAATGACTATCACTTTAGAGACGCCGCGACTCTCCTTTGCATCTCACCCCATGGTAAATTTTTTCATGCACCTGTGAATATAAACACTAATAATCCTGCAAGAGCTGCACATGAGTACTTAGGTGCAACATGAGAAGAAGTACTAGTTGAGATTAATTATAATAAATGTATCCAATATAGATTGCAATGCTTGCGTGATTTATATAGTCGTCTCATTCAAACTAACCAGTTTGAGTGTGCGCCTAGAACGTATTTGTTGCATTTAGTTGACATCACTATTTTCGCCGATAAAACACATACGCGTGTGGAGGCGAAATACATTAGTTTATTTTTTATTTAGATCGGTGTCGAGACTATTCATGGGCTACCGCGGCATTAGTTTTCCTTTATGACAATCTGGGAGATGGGTTTGTCCACGACACTCGACAGTTGGGAGGTTACATGACCCTATTACAGGTATATCATTTATATTAAGTTGTGTCATTTATTTATTTAATTATTAATGTAATTATTAATTTAATTATTACGTTGTTATTTTATTATGTTGCAGTGTTGGATTTACGAGCACTTCCCTATGATCTGTAAGCGGGGTGATAGAGGAGCGGTTCCTGCGCATCTTCCAAGAGCATGTAGGTGGACTGCAAAACATGTTGTTGAAGGTGGATTGAAGATATAGGTGCGGTTCATGTACATCTTCCAAGAACATGTAGGTGGACTGCAAAACATGTTGTTGAAGGTTGATTGATGATATATCGTCAGAGACTTGATGCTTTGTTGCTCGAGGATGTAGTGCTTACATCATATGATGATGATCGAGCTAATCATCCATTTGTATCGATTTCGATGTTCTCTGGATATATTCGATGTGGTGGAGCATCAGTCCTATATTTGTCGGAGCAATGTCTTCGACAGTTAGGTCGTATTCAGTGCATTCTGCGTGACGTTCCTCCTATGTCGAACAATATAGATTGGGTGTGGCAGACTACTATGAAATCATTTGTATCGGCCTTTGGAAGGCCATATCCTGTTGCGACTTTTCCTGAAGAGGTAACTTCAGACTACTATGCATGGTACATGTGTGTTTCACATCCTCTGATCATCCCTCCATCTATTGTTGCACCTTCGAGTCCACCCACTGTTGCTGCATATGCTGGTCCATCATCTTCTGCACATGTTGGTCCATCATCGGCACGAGACCGTAGAGCAGATGAGCTTGTATGTAGGGCAATTAATTCGGTAGCTTCATTTAGTGAAGTTCATGAGATATTAAGTGAGTTAAGCTGTTTGTACGACCATTAGTGATTGTGTTGTGTATTATTGAGATATTGAACATGAATTTGTATTTTAATATTTTGTGTAATTTTGAGTTAATCCATAATAAAAGATATTCAAAATGATAAAACAAAATGAATTGATAAATGATGGATCAATGATAAATGATATTCTAATAATCCATGATAAATGATATACAATATATGCTAATCTTCATTTAATGAAATACAAGATGATTTGATAAATGATGGATCAATGTGTTCTCAATGCTTCATACGTGTTGTATAAGCTATTTCCCATGTCTTTGCACACTCACTACAAAAATCTTTCAATTTTTGTGAGATAGGTGACAAAGGACAATCAGACTTCAATTTGATATGAACAAGAAAAACTTAAACATTAACTTATCTAAATAAGAAAATATTGAACATTAAATTAATAAACAACACTAATCATAAATTTTACCTGTACCCAATGATTTTCATTGACGAATCCAATCGCTAGTAAAGAATGTACAGAAGACTATTTCGATGGTGTTTTGTTTAGCGGAAAGAATTTCATATTCAGATTACGAGACAACAACACCAATATAACATTATATAGTGTTGCTATCACGTAACCCAAGTCTGGTATAGACATCCACATATCTTTTCCTTGAGCACCCAATCCTGATATTTTCAATGAGTTGTGCATTGATTCAACATTGTCATAAAAAAACATTAGAATAAAGATCTTAATGTAGATGAATCTCTTTATCCAATTGTGATCGAATTAAAGGCCAAGATTCTTCAGTCCAACCTAAAAATGCTGCAATTGCGCGAAACCCACAATTTCCAACAGCCACAACATCTATTATCTCCTCAATATACGGATATATATAAGTAGGAAAATGTATCTTAAATGGTTGTCTTGGTGATGTGGACCAACCCTACATGAAGGTTAATGAGCTTCGAGAACTAGGAGCGGAACCATTGACTAAAGGGAAGACTAGGAAGCTAAAAGAACAATTAGAGAAACAAATTGTTAATTTCCTTAGTCTTAAGACATATGAAAAGATTAATCCACATTATATTAATCTTATGGTCATAGAAATATCTTAAGACTTAATTTTAATTTTGGGATGTAATAATCATACCTTATAATTAGGAATTATGTTGACTTGTGTGTGCTTAAATATTTGGTAGCTTAGACACCATGTTATTTTGTGTTAGGCTATATATGTCTTTTTATGGTAAGACATAGGGGACTTATTTTTGAAAGAAAAAGAAACACTTAGTGTGAGATTAGAGAAATGCTCTCTAGGGTTCTTCTTTGAACCAAATTTGGATCTTGTCAAGAGCCTCCTACTCTTGTGGTGATTCTACCTTGATCTTGTCATTCCTTGTTGTGGAGTGTGGCGATTTCTATCATTTCATTACTTCTTCATATTTTCTTCTTTTGTGTTCTCCATTCTTATTTGGTACTTTATTTGAAATTATCACTTGGATAGATCCTTCAAATCATATGGAAACACTCAAATCCATCTCATATGGTATCAGAGCCTCCCATTAAGTGGTAATTTTTGTTTTTTTATTTCTATTTTAGTGTTTTGTGTTCTTGAGATATTTGCAATTTTAGTTTCATTTTTGTTCCAAATCTTGTTCAACCTTGAGTTGTTGGTTGTTTATAAGTGTTATAATATGTGTGGGAAGGTCTCATTTTGTGATTATTTATTTCATTTGGGTGAAATTTGAAAACTGAGCTGAAAAACAAAAAACGCAGAAAAAAAAAAATTATGGGTTTCAGCTGCATCATCTGCTTCACTTGCAATTGTTTGATCCTAAATTTTACTTGCAAATTTGTTTTTGATGTTATTTCTTCCATACAAGTCCAATTCTGGAAATTCAAAAGCCTAAGTTGATTAGAAAAATGAGAGGAATTCAAATATGCAGAGGAAAATCTGGAAATATAAGTGCTGCGAAAAAGTGATTCTGCACAAAAGCACTTTTGAAAAAAAGGCATTTTGAAAGAAAAAAAAAATCCAGAATTGTTCTTAATGAAATACCAAACATCTTTTGCATTCTTCTTACCTCCTTTAGACATTGCAAGTTTGATTTTAAGTTCTCCCACATATTTTGATCACTTAGTCATTTAATTCTAGTTTTCCTTATTTCTTTGATAATCTACTTGAGTGTGTCTT
>NC_021162.2:50474003-50490925 GCF_000331145.2 Cicer arietinum | reverse complement strand
TCAAATGAATGCTTTAAGAGAAGAGTTTGTGAATCAAAGAGATAGGAGATCTCATCATGGAAGATCTTCTCAAAATGAAGATGGGTTTGAAATCGAGGGAAGTAGAAGACAAAGAAAGCATGTGAGGAACCATAGAGACTATTATGAGAGAGGGAATCATAGGAATCATGAGAGACACCATAGAGATTATCATGGAAATGAGAGGAGGAATCAAAGACATGATGATACATATGTCGGTGGCAAAATTAAGTTCCCTTCATTTCATGGAAAAAGTGATCCGGAAGCATATCTTGATTGGGAGCTTAAGATAGATCAATTGTTTAAAGCTCATGATATTAGAGAAGATATGAGAGTTAAGTTGGCTACATTAGAGTTTAAGGATCATGCTTTACTTTGGTGGGACCAAAATGTCAAAGAAAGGAGGAGATGTGGTGCTAGGCAACTAGATGATTGGGATGAATTAAAAGCACTTTTGAGGAAGAGGTATGTACCATCGCATTATCAAAGGGAGCTACATCAAAAACTACAAAGGTTGAAACAAGGCTCCAAGAGTGTGGAGGATTATTATAAGGACTTTGAGACTTTGATCATTCGCTCCAACATTAGAGAAGATGACGATGCCATAATGGCTAGGTTCTTGGATGGCCTAAGCTATGAGATTAGAGATGTGATTGAGTTGCAACACTTTATGGATATTGAGGAGCTTGTTCATAAGTCATCTACCATTGAACAACAATTGAAGAGAAAAAGTACTTATAAAAAGTATTAATCTAACAAAAACTCCTCACATTGGAACAAACATAAAAGAGATGGTGATTCTCCATTGGCTTCGGTCAAAGAAGGTAAGTCTTCTAAACCTAAAGCTCAACTTCCTAGTTTTTCTTCTCATTCTTCAATTAAATGTTTTAAATGCTTAGGAAGAGGTCATATATCATCTAATTGTCCAAATAAAAAGTCTATGATTGCAAAATCCAAAGAGGTATATGAAAGTGATTCTTCCTTTTATTCTTACTCTTCACAATCATCTCCAAGTGAACTAGGGAGTGACTATGAATTGGCTCCCGTTGAAGGAGATCTTCTCATGGTTTGAAGACTCTTATGAGTCCAAGTTAAGGATGATGATTCTCAAAAAGAAAATATTTTTCATACTATATGCCTTGTTGATGGAAAAGTTTGCTCTTTGATAGTTGATAGTGGTAGTTATACCAATGTGGCTAGCACTAGATTAGTCACAAAACTTGGCTTGAAAACCATTAAACATCCGAGGCCATATAAGCTTCAATGGCTAAAGGACGATGTTGATATTTTGGTGGATAAACATGTTTTGGTAAATTTTAGCATTTGCAAATATCATGATGAAATTTTGTGTGATGTTGCGCCTATGGAGGTTGGCCATATTTTGTTAGGGTGGCCATGGAAATTTGATAGAAAAGTTCATCGTGATGGTCACACTAACATTTACTCTTTTGTGCATAAAAAGCATAAAGTGTCTCTTTTACCTCTTAGTCCCAAAGAAGTTTATCTTGATCAAACTCAATGGAATCTAAAGAGGGACAAAGAGATCAAAGAACAAAAAGGAAAATATATTATGAATGCTCATGACTCAAGTAACCAAAATTCTTTACCTAGGGTCGAAAACGTATTTGCTAGAGAGCATGTGGTTAGGAAAGCTTTGTTGACTAGACAATCGATATATTTTCTATATTGCAATTATTTATGTTTGTCTACGTCACATGATGACAAGCACATACTGATTGATTGTCGAAGCAAAAGTCTAATAACATTACATGGATCCCAATAAAATGCCCTCGTCAAACAAATAACATCGACTGTGGGTACTACGTATTGAGATTCATGAAGGAGATTGTTGAGAAGAATAAAACTATTATCCCAGAAACGGTACGGTATTTTCATTATATGATTTTCATATATAAATTATCTATATATTTGATACTAACTTAATATAATATGTTCAATTTTTATATTGCAGTACTTTGACAATTCCAGTCCATCATATTCTGAGGAAGATCTGATGGAATTAAAGGAAGACTGATGTCAATATGTGCTTGACATGCAAATTATTTGATTTTCTGGGAAATAGCTTGCTGCTGGGCAAGGGATCTGAATACAGTTTGTGATAAGGGAGAAGACGTTCTAATTAGATTGATTGTTGAGCTCCCCTTTTTCCTGAATTTCCATTTCGACTCAAGTTCTTCATTTTTGGGTTATTATCCCTTGCTGCTTCCTTGGTTGAATCTGGTTATGAACAGATGATACATGCAAGTTTAAAAATGGTTTAAAAGCTTTTGGTTTAACTAATTTGAAAAATGAAGGAAAATGAGAGGTTGAAGATGAAGATTGAGAGGATGAATAACAATAACAAGAAGAAAGGGGTCGGTGAGAAAAAGAAGAAAGCTATCGTGTTTTAGGAAGTGAGAAAACACTACAATTTGAGATGTATAGCTGAAATTACGCCATTACCCTTCATTTTTCCAAATATTACAATAATGTCTTTTTTTTATTAATTTAACCAATAAACTAGTTATTTATTTTTTCTTATTAATTTAAATGGTTGTTACATCAATTTTAAGAAATCAAATCTAAACAAATTTTAAATCAAATTAAAAATAAAAATATACTAGTTAAAATAAAAATATAGTAAATATTTATACTCGTACAACTGAAATCAAATAAAACTGCATTAAACAATGTTGTTGCACCTTCAAGCTTCCAACCGCTTCAAACTCTTGGTTAGTTGTTTCTAATAATATTTTTTTGTTGTTACTTGTTACGATCATCGTGAATTTTAATAAAAAGAACAAGAATGCATTGTCTCATTTGATTCCATCAACGACCTAACAAAGGTTTCCATGACCATCGCCTATGTGCTATTTGATGCTACTCCCACCAGAGGACCTGTGCTTTCTTTCGCCAATAGTAATGAAATTCTCTAATACCTATATTAATGTACTAAAATTAAATAATTTATTAATGTATCACCTCTTCAAGTAGTTGCAATGTTTGGGTTTAATTCAAACCAATGCATGTTTTAAGTCAGGGTTACAAATTTTTTTAAGAGTTGTTTTCTTTCACCAATTAGTATTAGTTTCTCTATAAATCGATACACTTTAGAGACAGAAAATAGAATACAATTTTTATGTTACATGAATCAAATTTCTGTCAAAATTATTTTTGATTCATTTATTCTTTTCTCTAGTACTAGAAAGTAAATGAAAGAATTTTATTCTGTAAACTAACACAACAAGAATTCATTGAATTTGTGAGGGTTAAAAGCCCTCACAAAGGGGGGAAGCATCCACAAAAGAGACATTTGTGGTGGCCTTAGGCAGCCACAAATAAGGTGGTCACAAACCTTTGTGGCGGCCAAAACGGCCACAAATTGTGAATTTTTCGTTGCCATTTGTGAGGGCAAAGGCCGCCACAAAGGTTAAACTGAATTTTAAAATTAAGCTTTTGTGGGGCTAAGGCCGCCACAATTGTCTCCCTTTGTGAGGGCTTAGGCCGCCACAAAGGATGAAACGGATTAAAAAATAAATATTTTATGAGGGCTTAGGCCGCCACAAAAGTTTCACTTTATTAAAAAAATAATTTTATTAAATTCGAAATTAATATTAAAAATTGATATGATATATAATAAATTATTATCAATATAAATTTAAATTTTAAATTAAATATATTATATATAATAAACTAATATCAATATAAATTTAAAATTAAAATTAAAATATAATTTTACAATGTAATTAAAATTTAAATTAAATTTAAAATATAATATTTAAATTTAAATTAAATTCAAATTTAAATTTAAATTAAATTTAAATTTAAATTAAATTTAAATTTAAATCTAAAAATTAAAATAACTATTATATATAAAAATATAATATTAATTAAAGTAATTACTACCAAACCAAATAAAACATTCTAAAATTAATAAATCATGTCTTACAAACCAAAAATTAAACACACCATAATTAAATAGGACAAAATATAATGTGTTCAATAAAACCAAAAATAAAATTAAGAAATTATTCAAGTACATCATTAATTATCGTAATAATTCGTCTGATCAATCGCTCAACTCCCTCCATCATTATTTGTTAGAATGTTACCCGACTTCAGAAGTCCCTCAAAAGTATTATTAATTTGTGTTGGAGGAGACATCATGGTTTGAAATTGGATTTCATCTTCAACTACACCACAACTAGTCGAAGGAGGAGCAATAGCTGGTTGAGGTTGATTTAAATCTGGTCTGGTCAAGCTAGTTGTTGGCATAGTTGGTCGGTGTGGCGTTTGATCTGGTTGAGGTTGAGGAAGTTGATGTGAATATAATAAATTATCATCAAGAATATAATTATATAAACCAAAATAAAATTTTAAAGAGCATTATATATAAATTTTGACATACTTTATATGTAAATTAGGGGAGCATTTGCAAACAATATAATAAATTATTATCAAGACTATAATTATATAAACCAAAATAAAATTTTAAATGATGTTTAATGAAATTTTTCATAAAATAACTCCTTATATATAAACAAAAATAGAGACTGTTAAAGTATATAAATTTTTTGTACGAATTCAAGTACAGTTCTTTTTAATAACTAACAACAAATATTAAGATCATCAATTTAAATAATATTTAAAAAAAATAGTTATATTAAAATCAATAAGTTTTACATGTGTTTCAAATTTTTATTTATCATATATTATGTAAACAACATAATTTCTATAATAATATTTCGAATGACGAACTTTTTATATATTTTAAAAATAATATAAATATATTTATAATATCACATATTTTACTAATCTATATTTAAAATGTATAAAATACTAACTTGATGTCGGGTAGTGTCTGACTTGAAGCTTTCACAGAGCTGAGAACTCTTCGAAGTAAACACTATATCACCACTGTCAAAATAAAAATTCAATATTATTCATTAAATAAATAACTTCAAATCAAAAATAAAATTAAAAATTTAAATATATAATATAAACTTACCAAAATTCAAGATAGTAAAGAGCAACCTTGGAGAAATAATTTTTGTAGAGAGAATGTGGAGAGAAAATTTAGAAAGAAAGTTTAGAGAGAAGGTAGAAGTGAAAAATGATAAGAGGAGTGGAGTGATATTTATAGAAAATTATTGATCTTTTGTGGCGGCTTTAACGGTAAGAAAATAAGGAATTTGTGGCGGCTTGGACGACCACAAATTGCAACGGATCAATGGGCATTTGTGGCGGCCTTTGCCCTCACAAAGTGCAACGGACCAATGATTTTGTGGCGGACTGGGCGGCCACAAATGGCTTGCCTTTGTGGCGGCCTTTACCCTCACAAAGGGTTGATTTTGTGGCTGAAAAAGCCCTCACAAAGGACTCCAATTTCAGTTGAATTTTATGGCGGCCTAAGCCCTCACAAAATGACAACGTTGTGATTTTGTGAGGACTTAGGCAGCCACAAAATCCAGCTAAAATTGTAGTATTTTGTGAGGGCTTTTTCAGCCACAAATAAAGACAAATTTGAATTTTTGTAGTTGTGAGAGCTTTTTTGGCCACTAATTTTTGAGGGTTTTTTTCGGCCACAAAATATTTATAAAGTTGGCCACGAAATGAGTGTTTTCTTGTAGTGTAACATTGATCGATATGTTTGATGTGAATGTGCAATTCACCTCAAGGATTTCAAAGTACCCTAAAGGGATTCACCGGTTTACCTATTTGCGTCCAATATATATAGATTGGTGGGGCAAATCGAACCTAAAGTTTAATGTGATACACATGTTTCGAAATTTATTTGTGCAACTTTCATTGTTGTCAATTTCATTATCTTCTTATTCAAGTTTTGCAACATATCATCAACATAAGATCCAACAATCTTTATGTTCAATTTTTTATTTATTTGTTATTAATTAATAACTGCAATTTTAAAAGAGATGAACACTCGCATAATTATTTATTCAAGATCATAGTGAAAGGTACACAATGATATACATGTGTATCAAATATATGCAACATGATATAAGTTTTAATGTTATTTTATGTGATTATGATAGTTTACAAAATTTTCATTTAAATTTATTTTGATGCATGATTGTTAGTTTTAAGTTTTCCTATAACATGGATAGATTTAATACTATAGTTTTCCACCATCATAATGATTTGAAAAATGGTAGATAGTTATTTTTGAAGATCCAAAATTTTGTTTGGAATCAAACGTGTTTAAAAGTATACACTTGGAAGGTGTACAGTTGAAAAGTTTGGTGAAGAGTTGTCTTGTTTCACGATAGGTTATGATTGTACCATTGTCAATTAAAGTCTTGTTTTCTTAATTTTGAGTATAATGTTTATCCTTTTCATACCAAATATATATATCCAGATAGAAATATCTAATAGTTGCAACTTTCTAGACGGTTTTTGAAGTTCAATCTTAGACTTCTAGAATGTCAAGCAAGCATACACTACATGTACAATACTCTTCTTTATTCCAAGACACCAAACATCTTCTTCAAGTCTTGATACATCTTAGTGTTAGATTTCGGATGAATACTCAAATCGCTCTTATGTCCTTCTTTCAAGATTATTAACTTCTTCCAATCTAGGACATCGAGTACACACATAGTCGTTAAATATCAGGATTCCATCAATTCCTTATGATTTCTATTTTTTTCTTTGCACAATGAATAATCTTTGGTACTTCAAATATTGATTGTCCTATTGACCCTTTTTATTTGTTCCACCAAGATACTTGTAATCTATAACATTTCAAGTGGAACGATGGATGACATTAACTCAAAACTCAAAATTCAAACTCAAGTGTCTAAATTCTTCTGACATCTACCTCTGCTTAATCAACATATTAGCACAAAATAAAGACTTCATAATCAAATAATATGCCACTACACTTTCTTTTCCAAGAGGGTATCATAAATCAAAATCATAATTCTTCAGATATTCCATCCATTTATGTTGTCCTGTGTTCAACTCCTTTTTTCTTTTAACAAATACTAAAGAATATTGTCATCACTAAACACTTCCAATATTGCTCCATAGATAAACTGCCTCTACAACTTAAGAGTAAATATTTATGCTCCTAGTTCTATATCATGTGTTAGATAGTTCTTATGTTCTTTTTCAACTGTCTTGAGTCATAAGCAACTACCCTTTTATCTTGCATCCCACCTAGTACTTTGAAGACACATCACAATACACCACAAACACCTTAAACATATCTTGCAACACTAGCACTGGTGTTGTCATTAGCTTCTCCTTCAACTTCTAAAAATGATTTTCACATCTTAAGTCTCATAGGAAAACTTGATATTTCCTTGCCAAACGAGTCAAGTGTAACAAGAGTAGAGATTCTTAAATAAACCTTGTGTAATAACTTGTCAATCCCAATAAATTGTTAATCTTAGAGACATTCTTCAGTATTTCCCAATGTTAACAACCTCCAGTTTTGTTGCATCTATTGTTATTCCACCCTTAGAAATAACTTAACCAAAAAAACTCACATTTTGACAACATGGCAAACACACTTTTGTCTTTGAATGCTTGTAGCACAATTATGTGGTGTTCTTCATGTTTCCTCTTACTCTGATTAAATTAAGATATCATCAATGAAGATGAAAACAAACTTATCCAAGTACAAATTTAAGATGGTATTCATATAAGTTTACAATACAACAGGTGCATTGGTCACTCTGAATGACATAACTCTATACTCATAGTGACCGTAATGTGCCCTTGAATTTTTCTGAATATCACTAGCATTCATATAAATATGGTGATATCCAACTTCATATAAATTTTAGTAAATAAAGAGGCTCCCTTAAGTTGATCCATCTGGTCAATTCTCGACAAATAAAAACGGTTCTTGGTTGTCACTTTATTCAACTAATGATAGTCCACACACAACCTCATTGTTCATTTTTTCTTCTTTACTAGAAGCATGGGTTCTCTCTTAGACAAAACACTTGGAGGAATAAATTCCTTCGTGATGTGGATTTGAGTGCTTCTGTACGAGATTAAAGATCTAACCAAGTGGTTTCTTGAGGTAAAGTGGTAGAATAAAAGGGAAAAGAAACAAACAAACATGGGTTATATGGAGAAAATGAAGAAGGCGTCACAATCAAGGATGATTGATAAGCTAATGTGGAATCGCCACAATGGTGTGGAATCCATTGATAATATTCAAGCAAGTTATAATCCAAGAACTCAAAGAGGAGACATATCTCACTCACAATTTTTATTAGAGAAATTCTAATCCATTTCAAAGTTATCGAAAATGAGACATTTACAAGGTATTTAAAGAAGGATTTGCCTTATAATTAAAATGGACCAAAACTCAATTCTCTATACTCATATTGAGCTTACACCATTTAACTAAATTATTATAATTCAAATTAAATACAAATAAAACTAAAAACAATTATGAAGTCCTGACTTAAAATATTCTTTGTTTTTCCTCATAATTAGCTCATTTTAGGTCCTCATAATTCCCTCCTTCGTGGAAGAAATTCGACCTCGAATTTAGCTCAATCATAACCTACAAAAAGAAAAGCACAAGTCAAAGACATGAAGAACAATGTTAACGCTACCACCGGGTATCAAATGGAAATTGTGAAAAACCACTAAATGTGTCAAGTAGGTGAAACACAACTCCACTTTTTGCATTCAACAATCCAACATATTCATTTTCAATATAAGAAGTTTTCAAGATAAAGATAAAATAATACCTCTTGAAATTGACATTAAGTACCAATATTACCTTCCTTGGATTGGAATTGGAGACGAACAAGAAGTTATTTTGTATTTCCAAAGGCTTCAAAGCAAGTTGAGCCTTATGGACATTCCTTTTATCATAAACAAATGAATGTTCTTTTTGAAACAAGACAAGTCTCTCAAACAAATTAGGAGTACCATATGGAATTTTAAAAGATTTTTCAATAAAAGAAAGAGTAAGGAGAGGTGTAGTAGTGCAACTATCAACTAATTCCACATGCAAACATTTACCCTTCATAGAAAATCTCAAGATACTAACTTTATTTTTAACTCAAGCATAAGTATTTAAGTTAACAAACAAATTTTTCTTAAGAATCCCAACACATTCTTCAAAATTTTTGTCATGAACCAAAGTTATTTTACAAAGCACAACAACAAATTTATCAAGAAAATCAGTCAAGTCTTGACTCATAATTCACAAATCAAGTTTAGGAGAATAATATAGATTAAACACTTGATGCATCATGGTTTCAATTTTCAAATAAGACTTATGGAAATAACACAAGTTAGGCATTTCAACATGAATATTTGCAAACCTATCAAGCATAGGAGGAAGAAATTTGTCAAATAATTTAAGAGAAACGTGAATTAAAGTAGTAGAAGAATTAAAGTTGATAGGGTTCAAACCAAGATTTTTCTTGCAATGATACTTTTGAGAAACATTTGGCCAATCACCTTTAACTTCAATGGATTGTGGGCATACCTCTTTTGGAGACCTATTTTCAAGTTTTTGAACATAAGAATCAACAAAGTTAGAAAAATAGTTAGACTCAAATTTTTGCTCTTTGTCTATCAAATTTTGTTCCATTTCACCTTTATTTTCCTTAATTTTCACTTTATCTCTCAATGCTAACTTATTTTTTTTCCTCTTTCTCTTTCTTTTCTTTGATTTTCTCTTTTTCTCTCAAGGCTAGTTTATCTACTTTTCTTGCCTCTTTTGTATATCCATTTTCATAAAGATATTTCACATACTCCGGATCCAATACAAAATCTCGAATATATTCTTCATATGATACACTTTCCTTTTTCTTTTTTCTTCTTGTTCCTCCTTTTTATATTCTTTGTGTTTTTTCTCTTTTGCATACCTCATATCATCCCTCTCAAAATATTTTTTCCTCGTTGCTTTTTCCATATCTCTCTTTTCATATCTCATTTCGTCATCACCATAATCTCTATATCTTTTTTCTTTTTCTCTATCTCTCATTTCATACCTCGTTTCCTCCTCATCATAATTTTCACATCTTTTTTTCTCTCTAAATCTCCTATCATACCTCATTTCCTTCTCATCATAACATCTATATCTTTTTTCTTTCTTTCTCAATTTCAAACATATATTTATTTTGAGAAGATCTTCCATTGTGAGATCTCCTGTCTCTTTTATTCACAAACTCTTATCTCAAGGCATTCAGTTAGTATTCAATATTTTTGTAAAGTGATCCATACGATAAGTGATTCTGGGAGAAAGGGGATTTGATGCACTTTCACTCATGATTTCAAAAAACAACAAAACAACGAGTATCACAATAATCAAGCAAATAACAAGAACAAGATAAGAAAATAAAAATAAGGCCCTCATCACTCACTAAGTGTTTACACTCAATAAATGTATCACTCGTGTATATCACTCAATGATGACTTTTTTTTCAATGATGTGAACTCTTTCCTTTTTCCACTCAAACTTCTCTTTTAAGTTCTTAAACCCAAATAAGAATCCAAATCAAAGAATTGAAACACAATGTAACAAGTCCACAAAAGCTATCAACACAAGAGTTTCAAGAATAAAAACTCTACGACAAAACTAAGAGAATTTAAAACGACAAACAAGAAGAAAAAAAACTAGGTAATTGAAGACACACTCAAGTAAATTATCAAAGAAACAAGAAAGAATAGAATTAAATGACTAAGTGATCCAAATATGTGGGAGGTAAAATACTAAAATCAAACTTACAATGCCTAAAAGAGGTAAGAAGAATGCAACAAATGTGATAGAAACCACAATTTTATTGACTAGAATTGATGAGCTATGAAGCTTTTACAATGCGGGAAATTTGAAAATGCAGAAAAAAAAAGATCTAGACCAGAGTTCTAAGAACTCCTAAACCAGAGCAAAATTGCTCCTAAGCAGAGAAAGAATTCCCCTAATTATTTCTTAGAATATTTTCTGAATATATTCCCCTCTTCCTATTCCCTCATTCTTATAACATAAAATAAATGACATTATTAATTAGCTTTTATTCCTTTCATTTACCCTTCTTGAAATTGAATGTCTTTCCCACTTCCCCTCTTTAATGGAATATCAGTAGAATAAGAGACATTGTTACTAGCTTTTATTCCCTCCATCCATCATTCTAGAAAATTGAATGTGTTTGAAGTGTGTGACTTGGTTGAGTGGGCCCTCATTCCTCTTAATTTGCGCTGATGTTTTCCTTATTTCTTTCTCATGTTATGATTTTTCTTAGCTTTAGTATATTCGTGGTAACAACATTAAGTTCTTTTTCCTGATTGATTCTCTAATTCTCCGGATTTTGACACTTCAACTTCACAGTTTTCCCCTTCCAGTCCAAGCAAATTGCGATTTCTTCCTGTAACACCCTAAATTTTATAATAAATTATTTCATTAATTAAATAGAATTTTAAATAATTGATTTGGTGTTAAAATTATTTTAAAATATATGTTGATTAATTTTGGAATTATTTTTCTTTATATGTGGGCTTTCTATGATGTACTAATTACATATTAGACTAAACGCGTGATATAAATAACAAATATTATATTATTTTATATATTTTTCTAAAAATAATAGTATTTTATTGTTATAATTTAAATGATAAGATTTTAGACAATTTAACGTGTATATGCATGTACCTAGTAAATGTGGATTTTTTTTTGTGAGTTTGAATGATGTTAAGTGTACACATAGTTATACTTCAATTTTTTTTCTAGTTGGTTTATATATTTTGTTATTTAGTTGATAAATAGTCATCTTGAGATGCTAGTAACATTGCAATTGATTTCCTTTATTTTTATAACCTTGTTATGATACTGTGATTTTATATATATTTATTATAATTTTTATAACCTTGTTTTGAATACTCTCTGATGGTAGTATTTTAATGTGAGTATTTGGATGAAAAAAAAAATATAATTATAGTAATTATTTTAAATATGAGAGTCTTGGTTATTAATGTATTTTAAAAGATTAATTATTTTAATCACTTTATTTTATAAAATATTAGTAATATTTTAGTAATGGAATTTTATTAAAAAAAATAAAGTATTAAAGAAATTAATTTTTTCTAATTATTGGTTTTATAAAAAAATAAATTAAAATAAAAGAAAGGAGTAAAATGTGTTTTATGGGTTAAGTTCATATACAAGAGTAATAATTAATAATAATAATAATAATAATAATAATAATAATAATAATAATAATAATAATAATAATAATAATAATAATAATAATAACAACAAGACCAGAACCTCTTCCTTCTTCTCCGTATACACCGCCACCAACAACCATTTCCTCTTCCTTCTTCTCGCCTCGACCATGATCATTACAATGGTTGTCTTAGAAAACTGAGACCACATTCGTGATCATTGTGATCTCCTCTTTCATTCTCAACCTGAATCGCAAATTGAAACGTCTTATTTCTCTTTTTCAAAAATCACACCTCCACCTTTTGATCAAGATTTCAACCACCACGACTATCACAAACGAAAACCAAGACCATATTTGGACTCCACGAAACACCCTATTTCGTTACCTATGCTCGAAATCGCCAACTGTTACATTTTAAAAAATGGGTTTCCGCCATTGTCGCGGCTATTTTCTTGAATTCCGGACAACACGTTCATCATCTTGAAAAACTGATCTCGTTTTTGGATTCCTCTCGTGGAAACCTTCAAGAAGCACTACTCGTTTGTTTGTTTCGGGGAAGTTGATGTCGGACCCTGTCGGTGCTCCAACACGTCGGTGAGGCCTTTTCTGATAACTTGTTTCACTTTTTTTCGAATATGTTTATTCTCTTAATATTTTTATTAATTATGTAACATTGATTTTTGTAGTCCGCGTAAATTATCAGCCATGTTTCATTAACTCTGCAAATTCGTCGATGCATTTGGACTCGTTTTGTTGCGTGTTGTCGACATCTCATGGTTGCTGAAAATCATTATGGTCTTTATATCTTATGAAAGCGTCAAATTGAGGTATGGGGTGAGAGTGAGTTCGAATGCATGAGTATAAATTAAGTGAGATGAACGAGAATACCGTATTTCCCACAATTCCTTCGGGGAACGCTACATATGACATAAGCCCTTTGAGTAATAATTGACTAATGAGCAAACTTTAATTTTGTGAGGTTAAAATATGAATTAGAAAATTTTATAGGATGTTGTTTGATTTGATATTTGAAGATCGTGTGATAGTTGATTTATTGTAGAATTGTGTATTTGATGCATTCTATGTTTTGTTTATATCTATCCTTGATATTGATATATGATATAAAATGTGATGAATTGTAATTATTTGCCTTGCAATTGATGTGGTGTGTGTGAATGATCTGGTATTATTATTATTATTATATGTGAGTGTAGACTCTTTATTGTTTGAGATGACGTATCATGATGATAAATTCTGAATGTAATGTATGACTATGGAAATCTGCAATGACGATGTGTGCTCCTTGACTTGTGATATTACCACCTTGATGAATATCATGAAATGCATATTGTGTTTAATTGAATAGTGACAAATTCGACCCGTGCCAATGATGGTTCTCTTAATAGTAAGTAACCTAGGACAACCAGGGGATAAAGTAGTTGTTGATAATTTTTGAAGTGAAGATTATTTGGTCATCATATAGGTAGGGTCTGACAAGCCTAGTGATTATGGGGAAGTACAACTGAATGAGCCTGATCGTGGCGGTCTGCTGTTGAGCCTTAAGGCAAGATTGTTAGACATTGGAGGTATTCGGGTGGGGAATTCCTAGGTGACTTGGAGGTAGCACTCCAAATGTCAGGAGCTACCACGCAACACACGTTTACCTCGCCTGTCACGTATATGTGTCTCGGGTTGAGTTGAGGGGATCTATGAGGACAAGACCAATTTGAATTGTCTGTCCACTTGCGTGGTGGCATAGTATCGAGTCTCCTAACCAAGTACTTCAGAGTTAGAATGGTACCAAAGAAAGAGGAGGAGTCTAGAGTATAAGAGCATGCATAACATAATCTTGATTTGTGTATTTACTTACTTGATGTAATGGATTGTATCAATGTTTTACCTTGATTATTCTTGTTGGTTGTGATTTGAAATGATACGGTGTTTAATATTGTTTTACGTGTTCTTCTCAGTTATTTTATACTATTACATGTTTTCGAAGTTCACCCCTCGTTGCTTGTGTTTGGCGCTTGCGAGAGCGCAGTTATTTCAGGTTATCGATTGGGGATCCACCCTCTGAATAGGTGATATTGGATGGGAGTAATTCTTCATATTTTGTTGAGTTATGAACAATTTAGATTTTTGTAAATTTGATTGATCAATTGTGTTATTTTATCGGTTATTCAGAGGTAGAAATTAATTGTCTCTAAGTTTAGAACTTGCTTTTATATCAAAAGTATTTATTTAATGAACATCAACTATATTCGATATTAAGAATTTTTTTTGATCTACGCTCTGAATAGGTGATATTGGGTGGGAGTAATTGTTCATATTTTGTTGAGTTATGAGAAATTTAGATTTTTATAAATTTGATTGATCAATTGTGTTATTTATATCGGTTATTCAGAGGTAGAAATTAATTGTCTCTAAGTTTAGAACTTGCTTTTATATCAAAAGTATTTATTTAATGAACATCAACTATATTCGATATTAAGGATTTTTTTTTATTGAAAATTTTTATGCAAGCATTTTGTGTAAGTGCGAATGTGACGTCTTGAACCTTAAAGTACTTAAAAAAAAAATATATATATACTCTATTTTGGAACCGTTATGAATCTCTTTAAAAACTAGTGCATTTTACTTTTTATTTCAATTTGGGTTCAGGGTGTCACACTTCCCAATCAAATAACACATTGCCTAACTTATGCAGCCAAGCCACTCCCAGAATCATGTCCTCACCTTGTAATTCCATTATGTAAGCTTCAACAGTGGTATGTGTAACACCCCGATTTTTTAACAGCGCGAGTGTATTTTTTTTTTCAAAACAAATTCATAATAACAAAGAAATAAATAAGGAAATACTTTTGGATAATTATTTAAGTCGTAACACAACGACAAATAAGTCAACAAAATTCACAAGCAGCGGAATAGTTTTTGAAATACGAATCCAAAGTATTTACACATCAAAAAGTGGTACATGGACCCCATCATAATAAAATGTCAAACAGACAATATTAGTATAGGTACAGTCTTCCAAATTAAAATAAACACAACCCAAAAAGAAAGACGTCTAGTCCCTATATGTCAACCTAATCTGATCATTCTACCAAAAAAAACTATACACCCTGAGTGATCTCCACGCGCCCCGTAAATCCTCCTAGCATAGCTCTAGTCAGGCGTTCCCGTCTACATTCCCATCCACAGGGTACGAACCGGTAGGATTGTCCTGACTCTCATATGAAGGCAAAGCCCAGATTTCCACAATAGTTGTAAAGGGTCACCAACCGAAATTAACAGTTAACACATAACATTTAAGTTTTTGAATGCACAAAATAACCTTTCCACTAAGCATGCTCCTTAAAAGGATTTTCCATATGCTAAAAGTTCATATAATGCTTGCCAAATGAAAATGAAGTCAAAATAAGTCTTAAATCAATCAAGTAATAAACAACTGGCCAATCCATTGATGAATCAATTGAGCAATCGATCATCTAACTCAAAATAAGAATTTCCACTAAGCCAATCGATTGGGAAATCGATTTGGATGAAGGGTTTTAGTGAAAACTGAACTCTGGGCTTAAATCAATCGATTGGGAAATCGATTGAATGAATAACTGAGCCCCTGTGTTAAAGCCAATCGATTGGGAAATCGATTTCCTGAGGGTTTTTCGTGAAAACTGTACTCTGGGCTAAATTCAATCGATTGGGAAATCGATTGAATGAATAACTGAGCCCCTGTATTAAAGCCAATCGATTTCCAAATCGATTTTGTCAAAATGGCTGAGCTCCTGTAATGACCAAATCGGTTTTGTCAAAATGGCTGAGCTCCTGTAATGAATCCAATCGATTGCCAAATCGATTTTTGAGGAATAGCTTTTTAATAGAATCGATTTGGGAATCGATTTCCCTGCTTGTTTTTCTTAAAACTACATAAACTAACTCAATCACATTCACACACAACTCCAAAACATAACACTTAGCAATTTCCACACAATCACCACGACAACTTGAGTTTCGAAACAGTTTTACAATCAATTACACTTACACACAATTTGTTCCAAAACATAGACACTTAGTACAATCATCACAATCACAATGACATCTCAAGTTCAAACACTCAATCATACACTTGAATCAAACACGACTCGTGTGTCAAGCATCCTAATGCAATGCGTATATGCCAAAATGCATGGACTCGGAATTCCAAACCAAAACCCTCCTCGAAGGGCCGTAAATCATAATTGTACCGCCTATTGCAGGCCAAAGTACCAATTACCGAGGTGCCACCTATCACGGGTCTGCACGATTTACTAAAAAGCGTAAACCATAAACGTACTGCCTATCACGGGCCCGTACCGTTTACCGAGGTGCCACCTATCACGGGTCTGCACAGTTTACTAAAAAGAACGTAAATTGTAAATGTACCGCCTATCACAGGCCAAAGTACTATTTACCAAGGTGCCACCTATCACGGGTCTGCACAATTTACAAAAAAAAACGTAAACCATAAATGTACCGCCTATCACTGGCCCATACCGTTTACCGAGGTGCCACCTATCACGGGTCTGCACGGTTTACAAAAACATAAATCATAAATGTACCGCCTATCACAGGCCAAAGTACTATTTATCAAGGTGCCACCTATCACGGGTCTGCACAATTTACAAAAAAACGTAAACCATAAACGTACTGCCTATCACGGGCCCGTATCGTTTATCGAGGTGCCACCTATCACAGGTCTGCACG
>NC_021162.2:50450155-50473747 GCF_000331145.2 Cicer arietinum | reverse complement strand
AACAAACATTAAGTAAATAAGACATTAAGAGATTCCCCATTCTTAATACTCGTTTAACTTAAACGATTTTCACGACCACATTAAGTTAACGTAGACATTAAGAGATTCCCCATTCTTAATACTCGTTTAACTTAAACGATTTTCACGACCACATTAAGTTAACGTAGACATTAAGAGATTCCCCATTCTTAATACTCGTTTAACTTAAACGATTTTCACGACCACATTAAGTTAACGTAGACATTAAGAGATTCCCCATTCTTAATACTCGTTTAACTCTAATGGTTTTCAAATTCCACACAAAACAAACTCAAACATATTATCAAATTCAATCCACGATTCAGACCAGAACACATCAATTCATTTCTCCACAAAATCCAACCATACACATATCAAATTTCATAAGCATGAATTATGAACACGTCAAACTTCATTTACTCAAATTCATACACCAATGGGTTAAATTCATTTTCCGCGAAACATTCATCAATATCACCAAAACATAACTCTAAGATTTTACCCATAAAGCCTTAAGTTCATTTTCCCCAAATCAACACTTTAACCCTAACAAAATTCTTTTCTACACAACCATAGATAAGTCCCTAAATGCAAACTAGAAGTTTGGAAGGAGCCCTTACCTTCACGTTAGCTTTAACGTGCGATTACGGTACCGCGAGTAAATCTGGTAAAATCTCCGCTCGCAACGTCGCTTCCAAAGTTGGTTCCCTAACACCGTAGCGTGGTAGTGAACAACTTTCCCTTCTATCTCTTTGCGAAACGAAGCTTAGATCTAGATGAAACGGGGAGGTTTGTGTTTGACGGTTTTGAAATCCCTAACACCGTTTTTCTTCGTTTTCGAAACAACGAGGAAGTATGAAGCTGAGAAATCCTTGCTTTCTTATCCACTAAGCCTTGGGTTTCTATTCTTGAACAAAAGGAAGAAGCGAAAATGAAAATGGAAGATGGAGGAAGAAGGGGTCACGCGAGGCAGAGGAAGAAGATGGATTTTGTTTTCTTTCTTTCTTTCCCTTTTCCTTTCTTTCTTTTTCCTTCCTTTCTATTTCTTTTCTTTCTATTTCCTTCTCTTTTCCCTCCACACAAACATATATATATATATATATTAATTACTTTTAACAAATATCTCCAAATATCTAGATATTTATTAAAATTACCATTTCACCCATAAGGCATTAAATTCTTCGTAAAGGATTCACCGTACTTAATTTAATTTATTTATCGACGAGTAATTTTAATCGGGCATCAAATATCTTTTTGGTCATATAAACTCCAAAATATTAATAACTTTGGCTAAAAGCCTCCGAGTTCAATACCAAAATACACTAAAATACATAAAGTATACTTTAAAATTATGGGTCTTACAGTATGGAACCTTCCAATTTGAATGTCAAACTTCCCATACTTCTCTATTATGGCCACACGGGAACCGTTTCCAAAATTTGCATTCGTAACTGGGATCTGTTCTACTGGAAGCTGCAGAACTGCAACCATTTGAGGAGTCACAAAATGGTGAGTAGCACTAGTGTCCACCATCATCGTGAACGGTATGCCCTTCACGGTACCTTTCAAACGTTGGGGAAAAGGGAACTAATTTCGAGCTCTGCATTCCTCTGCTATTCTGAACAACATTGCGGAGTTGCATCTTACTGCAACGTCTTCCTCTCCTTCCTTCAATTTGATAGCTAGGACTTCATTGGCATCGTCCGTCACTTCATTATCTCCCAGAATTACCAAACGCAACTATTTTTCAGCACACTGATGAAGAGGATGAAACCTTTCCCCACATCGAAAACAGAGGCCTCGCGCCTTACGATCCATTAATACAGAATATGGAAGATGCTTAGCTCCCCGATTGCGATTTTTGTGGTTCCCCTGTCACTCCTCAATGTCAATTGTTCGTGTTTGGTACTGATTAAGGTTGCCTCCTTGTATGTTTAATTACGGGTTAGGATTTGACCCAGTTAGAGTATTTTTGGATTGGGTTCCCCCAGAACCTGCATGTCCCTTGTTTGGGCCTGGAAAAAACCCAGTCCAGAGCCATTTCTATTAGTAAGCCCATTACTTCGTTCTTTTCCCTCTTTCTAGTTTTGCGAACGACCTCCACCTTAGATTCCTCTGTGATTCAACACATCCCGTAACTCTGTTTCAACATCACGAGCAAATTTCAACGCCTCCACACGTGTCTTAGGGTTGAAGGTCCTTACTCGCAAACGTACCTCTGGTTGGAGGAAGCCCAAAAAATACCCAAGGTATTGTTCTTCGAGGAGACGCATAACCTGGGAAGAGAAATCAAAATCTGAAATGTACTCTTCCACATCTCTAATTTATTGAAGATCTTTCAATTCTTCAAATGGATTATCGCTGCTTCTTCCTCTATATCTCTCAATCAACGCTTCCTTCAACTTTAACCATGAGAGATCATCCTCCGTTTCACATAGAAGATTAAACCAATGAATGGTTGCTCCATCGATGCTAATTTTCGCCAAACGAACCTTCACTTCTTCAGATATTCCCTGTACCTCAAAATGTGTCTCTGATCGCGTGATCCACCCCACTGGATCGTCACCATCAAATCCACCTTCTTCACTGCCATCTTGTATTCTGTAAATGGCTCATCGGTTGTCTGCGACATCCCAGGTGTAGGCTGATTCAACAGTTTTCAAACTCTGTCAAAATGGCATGACGAAATTCATCCAAGGTTTGGCGCACTAAACCTTCCATCTCAGTCATTCTTATCTCCAAAGCCTCAACTTTGTCAGAAATTTTCGGTGGCATTTGATTTCGCTAGCTTCTATCTCTATCCGGCAGGTCGGACCAATGATAGCAACCATAATTTTATTGACTAGAATTAATGAGCTTTGAAGCTCTTAAAATGTTGGAAATCTGAAAATGTAGAAATAAAGAACAAGACCAGAGTTCTAAGAACTCCTAAACCAACGCAAAATTGCTCATAACCAGAGAAAGAATTCCCCTAATTATTTCTTAGAATATTTTCTGAGTATCTTCCTTGTTCCTATTCCCTCATTCTTATAACATAAAACAAATGACATTATTAATTAGCTTATAATCCTTTCATTCATCCTTCTTAAAACTGAATGTCTTTCCCACTTCCCCTCTTTAATGGAATATCAGTAGAATAAGAGACATTGTTACTAGCTTGTATTCCCTCCATCCATCATTCTAGAAACTAAATATGTGTGTGAAGTGTGTGACTTGGTTGAGTGGGCCCCACTCTTTGGGCCCTCGTTCCTCTTAATTTGCAGTGTTCTATCAAAATGTTTGATGTTTCATTAAGAACAACACTGGAATTTTTTTATTTTTATTTTTTGCAAAATGTCTTTTTTTTCAAAAGTGTTTTTGTGCAAAATCACTTTTTTTTCAGCACTTTTATTTTATATTTTATTTCTCTAAATCTTTGAATGCTTATCATTTTTATAATCAATTTAGACTTTTGAATTCCAAAATCGGGCTTGTATTGAAGAAATAACATCAAAAACAAATTTCCAAGTGAAATTTTAGATTAAGCAATTGCAAATGAAGAAGATGAAATGCAGTCTTCTTTTAAAGATAAAGTGGTAAAATAAAATGGAAAAGAAACAAACAAAGATGAGTTAGATTGAGAAGATGAAGAAGGCGCCACAATCAAAGATGATTGATAAGTCAATATGGAATCGCAACAATGGTAAGGAATTCATTGATAAGATTCAAGCAAGTTCTAATCCAAGAACTCAAAGAGGAAACACCTCTGATCATAGCATTTGGGCACATGTTTTTAGCTTTTTAGTTTGGTATTTTATAAGCTCTTTATAGTTTAGATTAATATTTTTAGCTTGTTTCTAAACTTTGGGTCGAATTTGAATTATAATTTTATTATTTGTATTTTGATTTTATTATTTGTATTTTGACTATTTCTCGCTATGCAGGTCATACATTGAGCTATGGATATCGGATTGACGCATATGAGCAGGCGTTGGAAAGATAAAAATTTGAGCTACAACTTTTGTGTTGGAAGAAAAGACCAGTTCTGAACTTTACTGGGCCTAATTTTCAGATTTCGTAATTTGGACTTTTGTAATAGTTTTAATTAGCGGGTCACTTGTTTTTAAACCCTAAACCCTAAAGCCAAATATCAAGTACTATATATTGGCAATTTTGTTTCTTTTCTAAAAAGGATGGAAAAATGAGGATTCAAATTGCTACAGGAAATAAACAGTTTTATTTTAATTTCATGGAAGGCTAATTTTATAAGATTAATCCACGAGTTCAGAGTTTCATCAACACCTTGAGATTCAGGTTACACTGTCAATTTCAATTCATGATTCTATTCTTTTATTTGATTATATTGATATTTTGGTTGCTTAAATTGAATTTCAATAGGATTGATTAAATTTATTTGACAGAATTTGATTTCGGTTTTTAATTTAACAAAATTATAATTTTGCGACGCTTGATCGTAAATTGTAATATTTTGATGATTGTGATGCTTATTTCAATCAAAGAAACCAAATTAACATAGGATTGATTACGCTTGTTTGATCAATTCTATAGTCAAATAAGAATAGAATCACAAATTAGAAATTAAACTCATTGGTAGATTCTGTGATAGGTCTGAAACCTGAATAAGTGGATTAATCGTTTTGCTCACCTGTTAAATAAAAAATCTAAAAAACCCTTTTTTAATTTTAATTTTCAATTCGGTTATTATTATTATATCAGAAATCCTTGTGAAACGATTCGAGTTATTACCTCTATTTATATTTTATCAATTGTATTTGACCCGTGTGCGACAACGAATCAAATTGGCGTCATTGTCGGGGACTCTCTGATAATAATATTAGCCCTATTTCCAGGCGACTGTATTGGATTGCTCCGAAATTTCGCCAGAAAATCAGAAGAAAAAAATCAAGGAAATTGTTGCCTTTATTTGATTTTTAGAAATTTTTGGTGGTAGTTTTATAGTTTTTGGATTTTATTTGATAGGATTTTTGATTTTCCACTTCCATTTTAGCATTCGAGACATTGTTGGAATTTTTAGAATTGTTATTTTGCATTGCATTGTTATGATGTTGCATGACTAGGGCTAGTTATGTGAATCTTCATTCTCTTGAACCTGAAATAGATAAGACAATTCATTTACGTCGTAGACTTAATAGAGCTGCTAGTGTTAATGATTTAGAGTCAGATACTAAAATTGACAACTTGTTGCAAAATATGGTTGATGCGAATAATAGAACCTTAAGACAACTTGTTGCACCTAATGTCAATTATAATGCATTATGTATCACATATCCTGAAGTTACTATACCATTTGAACTTAAATCTGGTTTAACACACTTTCTTCCAAATTTTAATGGTCTTGCAGCTGAGGATCCCCACAAACACTTGAAGAAATTACATATTGTGTGTTCTACCATGAAGCCTCAATGAGTCACATACGACCATATTAAGCTGAGAGCCTTCCCAGGTTCACTCCAAGATGCTACCAAGGACTGGTTATACTACCTTCAACCAGGTTCTGTTACAAGTTGGAATGATCTCAAGATATTGTTACTAGAAAAATTCTTCCCTGCCTCAAGAGCTACTTCAATCAAAAAAGAAATATGTGGCATCAGGCAGTTTGACAGGGAATCATTACATGAGTATTGGGAGAGATTCAAGAAATTAGTGTCAAGCTGTTCTCATCACCAGATTTCTGAACAATTGCTCATTCAATATTTTTATGAAGGCTTGCTACATATGGATAGAAGCATTTTGAATGCTGCTAGTGGAGGAGTACTTCTCGATAAGACCCCAGAAGCGGCAAGGGCTTTGATTGAGAACATGTCCATTAATTCTCAACAGTTTACAACTACAAGCAATTCAACAATATTGACAATGGGTGTGAATGAAGTTCAAGCTTCTTCCCACAAGAATTTAGAAGGAAAACTTGATGAGCTTACATCTTTAGTAAAAAAATTGACAATAGGTAAAACCCAAGCGGTGGTATGTGGTATTTGCACTTCTCTAGAGCATCATTCAGATTCATGTCCTACATTGCAAGAAGATCCAATTGCTGATGCTCCTCAAGCATATGCAGCAAATATATACAATCCTCAAGCCAAATATGATCTATCATCTAACAGGTACAATCCTGGTTGGAAAAACCATCCCAACTTGAGATAGGAGAATTCATCTGCACAACAGCAACCTAGGCAGCAGCAGCATCAAAATATTCCTCAACAGCAGAACAATGCACCTTCATTAGAGGACCTCGTTAAACAAATGGGTGTCCAGAATCTCCAATTTCAACAAAGAACATATTCCACCATTCAAAATTTGGAAACAAAGATTGGTCAGCTAGCCACTTCAATCAATCAATTGCAGACTTAGGGGTCAAACCAATTGTCTGCATAGTTAGTAGTAAATCCAAATGCTCCCAATGTTAGTTCAATTACATTGAGGTCTGGGAAAGGTTTTGAAATACCAAAGGTACCTGAAACTGTAGTGAAAAATAACGAGGTTGTTGAGGATACTTTGATATCTAAAATTGTTGATGTTGAGTAAAATATACCACTTCCTTTTCCTCAAAGGGCGGTGAAGACTAAAAAAATGGACGAGGCAGATAGAGACAACGAGATCCTGGATACATTTAGGAAGGTGGAAGTGAACATTCCCCTCCTTGAAGCAATTAAACAGATTCCAAGATATGCAAATTTTTTAAAAGATTTGTGCACACACAAGAGAAGATTAAAAGGTAATGAAAGAGTAAACATGGGGGTAAATATTTCAGCCCTCATTCAGCCTATGCCTCATAAATGCAAAGATCCAGAAACTTTTTCCATTCCATGTACCATAGGCAATAGTCAATTTGAAAAGATATGTTAGATTTAGGAGCTTCCATTAATGTTATGCCTACATCTATTTTTAACTCTCTTGCTCTTGGACCTTTACAGAGTACACGTGTTACCATTCAATTGACAAACAAGAGCAATGCTCGTCCCGCTGGACTTGTGAAGGATGTACTTGTTTGAGTTAATGAATTGATATTTCCTGCAGATTTTTACATTCTGGACATGAAGGGAGAGAATAAGTCCAATAGGGCGCCTATCATCTTAGGCAGACCATTCTTGAAAACTGCTAGAACAAAAATTGATGTGCATGCTGGAACTCTATCCATGGAATTTGGTGATAGCATTGTAAAATTTAACATCTTTGATGCTATGAAACACCCCGTGGAAGAGCATTGTATTTTTCAAATTGAATTGCTTGATGATTTGGTTGATGACACTTATACTTGTGAATTCTGTACAGATACTCAATTGTGCTTTGTGTGTGCTGAGATCGAAGCTGTCTTGCAAGTTAATCATTGTGTTGATATCGATATTTCTACTAACATAATTGATTTTGCAAGACTTAGCTTCGGCCACTGGTGTTGTACCTTCCATTGAACAACCACCGACTATAGAGCTTAAACCACTTCCTGAATATTTGAAATATGGTTATTTAGAAGGAAGTGGCAAGTTACCTGTGATTATTTCAGCCAAACTTGAAGATGAACAGGAAGAGAAGCTGTTGCAGATTTTGAGAAAACACAGGAAGGCAATCGGATGGACCTTGGCTGATATTCTTGGTATTAGTCCATCCATGTGTAAGCATAGGATACTACTAGAGGACGGGGTAAAACCAGTCAGACAGCCTCAAAGGCGACTTAACCCATTAATTCTGGATGTCGTAAAAAAGGAAGTGATCGAGCTCTTGCAAGCAGACATTATATACCCCATATCTGATTGTCAATGGGTGAGTCTGGTGCAGGTAGTCCCAAAGAAAATTGGACTCACAGTGGTTAAAAATGAAAATAATAAACTTATTCCCACACGAGTGCAGAACAACTGGAGGGTATGCATCGATTACAGGAGACTAAACCAGGTAACTAGAAAATATCATTTTCCTTTACCATTCATTGATCAGATGCTTGACTGGTTGGCTGGTAAGTCGCATTATTGTTTTCTTGATGGTTTTTATGGTTATTTTCATATCCATATTGCACTAGAGGACTAAGAAAAGACTACGTTCACCTGTCCTTTTGGCACATTTGCCTACAGGAGGATGCCTTTTGGCCTATGCAATGCTCCTGGCACTTTCCAACGTTGCATGATTAGTATTTTCTCTGACTTGATAGAAAATTGTATTGAAGTTTTCATGGATGATTTTATTGTGTATGGTTCCTCATTTGATGCATGCTTGAACAATTTAGATAGAGTTTTGCATAGATATATTAAAACTAACCTTGTGATGAATTACGAAAAATGTCATTTTATGGTTGAACAAGGCATAGTTTTGGGACATGTGATCTCTAAAAATGGGATTGAAGTGGATCCTGCCAAAATTGATGTGATTTCTAATTTGTCTTACCCATCTTGCATCCGCGAGATTCGTTCTTTTCTTTGCCATGCAGGTTTTTACAGGCGATTTATCAAGGATTTCAGCAAGATATCTCTTCCACTGTCAAATTTGCTGCAAAAAGATGCCAGTTTCACCTTCGATGACAAATGCAAGAAGGCGTTTGATTTCTTAAAGGCAACACTAACCTCTACTCCCATAATTCAGCCACCCAATTGGACCATCCCTTTTGAAATTATGTGTGATGCATCTAACTATGACGTGGGAGCAATCCTGGTACAAAGGGTTGGTAAGGCTGCCCATGTTATTTATTATTCTTCTAGGACTTTAGATTCTGCACATGCTAATTATATTACCACTGAAAAGGAACTTTTAGTTATTGTTTTTGCACTTGATAAGTTTGGATCATATTTGTTAGGTTCGAAGGTAGTTGTTTTTACTGACCATGCAGCTTTGAAGTTCTTGTTGAAGAAACCAAAAGCAAAACCGAGATTGATCCGGTGGATGTTGTTACTCCAAGAATTTGATTTAGAGATTAAAGATAAAAGTGGAGCTGAAAATTTGGTGGCAGATCATTTGAGCAGAATAGAAATGGATGAGGACCCCATCCCCATTCAAGATGACTTCCCTGATGAGCAACTGCTACAGTTGCGTGAGGTAACTCATTGGTTTGCTGATTTAGTTAACTATCTAGTTGTTGGAGTCTTTCCCGCAGATGCATCCCGAACACAAATAAACAAACTTAAAAGTGATTCCAAATACTATGTGTGGATGATCCATATATGTGGAAGTTCTGTAGGGACCAGGTGATTAGGCGATGTGTTTCCCACGATGAGGCTCAATCCATTCTTCAATTTTGTCATGCCTCTCAAATTGGAGGACATTTTGGTCATCAACGGACAGCAAGAAAAATCTTAAACTCGGGTTTCTTTTGGCCCACTTTGTTTAAAGATGCTTTTGAGACTTACAAAACTTATGAACAATGTCAAATAGCAGGAACAACAATCACTCTTAGGAGTGAGATGCCTCAGCAACCTATGCTTTTCTGTGAAGTATTTGATGTGTGGGGAATTGACTTTATGGGCATTTTTCCTGTATCTTTTGGTTATGTCTATATTTTACTAGCTGTTGTTTATGTTTCGAAGTGGGTGGAAGCAATACTCACTAGGACTAATGATTCTAAAGTTGTTGCAGGTTTTATCAGATCAAATATTTTTTGCAGGTTTGGAATACCCCGAGCCATCATAAGTGATCAAGGCACTCATTTTTGCAACCGCAGCATGGACGCTTTGCTTCGGAAGTATGGGGTTGTGCACAGAGTTTCTACACCTTATCACCCCCAGACTAATGGGCAAGCTAAAGTCTCAAATAGGGAAATCAAACAGATCTTAGAAAAGGTGGTGCAGCCAAACAGGAAAGACTGGAGCCACCGACTTGAAGAAGCTCTTTGAGCTCATAGAACATCCTACAAAACACCAATAGGAATGTCCCCTTATCAACTTGTATTTGTGTAAATAAAAAGTGAAAACACTGAGAAAATGTTCAAAGTAAATGGACAACGCCTCAAGCTATTCCATGAGAGCTATGTGCTTGAAGATGCTACCATAGAAGAACTCTCCTTGGAAAAGCTCACCTACACTGAAGTTTAAACAGGGAGCTCCCTTTCCTTACTCTTATTTTATACTTGTTACTTTTATTGAGGACAATGTATAATTTAAGTGTGGGGTATTATTTAGGATTTTATTTGTTATATTTCAAAAAAAAATAAAAATAAAAACAATAAAAAATAAATAAAAATGGACATTGCATTGCATGCTTTTTCATCAGATTATATGGTTGTAAATGTTGAGAGTTTGTTTGGACTGGCGTGATTGGATAGTATTTTTGCATTCTTGGTAAAATAAATTGGATTAAAATGCTAAATCGTGTATCATTTGTGATAAGTCATTAACCTTTGTGAGATTTTTTAGCCTTATTATGAATGAAATACATTTTTTCCATCTTTTTTTCTTGTGTATTATCTCACTCATGATTGCTAGTTGCGCTAGAATTTGACTTGACTTGACTCTTGTCCGCATGCATATATTGAAATGATCTAGGCATTTGGTTTTGATTAAGCTACTAGCCAAATAAGTCTACCCTACAATTATCCATTTGTTTAAGCCCATTTGAGCCTAATTACCTCATTTTTTGTTATATAGCTCATTACATGCCTAAAAGTGAAATACAATGAATTGACCCAATCTTTAGGGATAAAGGAGTCTTTCATTACATAAGTGTAGGGGTGTTCAACTTGTTTGTTTAAATTTGATGGTTATGAAATATATATATATATATATATATATGAGGAAAAATGGTTGTGTTGTGAGCAAAGAGAGTGTAACAATAAAAGTCAATGATGTTTTGTTGAGTTACTTCTTAATGTTGTTTTTCTTTCTTAATCATTACTCCTTTATCCTCTTTGATTTTCAGCCCTAGTCTCCTTAGGATTATCTCACCCTTACCTTGGCCACGTTACAACCTAAATAAATACCTTTTGATCATTATATACATGTGTTTCAAATATAGATTATAGAAGCTTGTCAAGCCTATGGTAGTGCTAGCTTTCATGATTTGCTTTGAATGTAAACAATAGCCCAAACACTTTGAGAGAATTTTATATCTTGGGAGGACTCTATCACTTATGATGCATTCTTTAGTTAACTTATTCTCTTGTTTGCCTTGGTTGTGATAACAAAACTATTCACTATTGCCTTAAGCTAGAAATATTTTTTCTCTCACCACTTTGCATTCATAAAAATATTTGGAATCACATGCATTGTTTTGCTCGGAGTGCAAAAGTTTAAGTGTGGGAGAATTTGATCATAGCATTTGGCCACATGTTTTTAGCTTTTTAGTTTGGTATTTTAAAAACTCTTTATAGCTTAGATTAATATTTTTAGCTTGTTTCTAAATTTTGGGTCGAATTTGAATTATAATTTTATTATTTGCATTTTAATTTTATTATTTGTATTTTGACTCTTTCTCGCTATGTAGGTCATAACTTGAGCTCTGGATATTGGATTGGTGCATATGAGTAGACGTTGGAAAGATAAAAATCTGAGCTACAACTTTTGTGTCGGAAGAAAAGACCAATTTCAAACTTTACTGGGCTTAAATTGAAGATTTCGTAATCTGGACTTTTGTAATAATTTTAATTAGCGGGTCACTTGTTTTTAAACCCTAAAGCCCAATATCAAGTACTATGTATTGGCAGTTTTGTTTCTTTTCTAAAAAGGATGAAAAAATGAGGATTCAAATTGCTACAAAAAATAAACAGTTTTATTTTAATTTCTTGGAAGGCTAATTTTATAAGATTAATTCACGAGTTCAGATTTTTATCAACACCTTGAGATTCAAGTTACACTGTCAATTTCGATTAGTGATTCTATTCTTGTTTATTTGATTATATTGATATTTTAATTGCTTAAATTGAATTTCAATAGGATTGATTAAATTTATTCGACAGAATTTGGTTTCGGTTTCTAATTTAACAAAATTATAAGTTTACGACGCTTGATCGTTAATTGTAATATTTTGATGATTGTGATCCTTAATCCAATCAAAGAAACCAAATTCACATATGATTGATTACACTTGTTTGATCAATTCTATAATCAAATAAGAATAGAATCACAAATTATAAATTAAACTCATTGATAGAATCTGTGATAGGTCTGAAACTCGAATAAGTGGATTAATCGTTTTGCTCACCTGTTAAAATCAAAAATCTAAAAAACCCTTTTTAAATTCAATTTTCAAATCGATTATTATTATTATTATATCAGAAATTCTTCCGAAACGGTTCGAGTTATTACCTCTATTTACATTTTATCAATTGTATTTGACCCGTGTGCGACAGCGGATCAACCTCTCAATCACAAAGAAATTCTAATTCTTTTCAAAATTATCCAAAATGAGACATTTACAAGGTATTTAAAAAAGAATTTACCTTATAACTAAAATGGGTCTAAATTCAATTCTCTATACCCATATTGGACTTATACCATTTAACTAAAATTATTATAATTCAAATTAAACACAAATAAAACTAAAAACAATTATGAAGTCTTGACTTAAAATATTCTGTTTTTCCTTCTAATTACCTCATTTTAGGTCATCATCACTTCGTTAGTAGCTCTTCTAACTGTGACTTCAGCTTAGTTAACTCTTTTGGCACTATGCGAAAAAAACGCATTTTACAGCGCTTTTTTTAAGCTATTTACAGCGCTTTTTCAAAAAAAATAAGCGTTGTAGTATCTAGCGCTGTAAAAAGATACAACAACGCTTTTTAAAATGAAAAAGCATTATAAAATATTTACACAATCAGTTAACAACATATTCATATACATATTCACATATTGACAACAACACAGAACTATATACATATTCATATAACTACATATTCACAACTTTACAAATGTGCCCTATTCATATACATATAACTATCAGAACTACACAGAACTTAGCTACCATATATTCATATAACTATCCCTTGCAGCATGTCATTTCCCAGCAAATCAAATAATTTTCATTTCAATCACATACTGACACTAGTCTTCCTTTATTTCAATTAGATCTTTTTCAGAGTATGTTGGACTGGAATTGTCAAAGTACTGTGCGATATAAAAATTGAACATAAATAAGTTAGAATCAAATATATACATAGTTTATATATGAAAATCAAATAATGAAAATACCGTACGGTTCTTGGGGTTATAGTTTGATTCATATCAACAATCTCTTTCATGAATTGCAGTATATAATACCCACAGTCGATGTTGTTAGTTTGACGAGGGCACTATAAAATAAAACATATAAGTCAATAAATATTTGTGCATTGATTGTAAATGAAATTTTAAAGGCATATATTTCAAACCTTTATTGGAATCCATGTGATGTTCTTTGACTTTTGCTTCGACACTGTAGCACCTCTTTGAGCTCGAAAAACTTGTAAAGCATTATCGAATAAATAAATGTGATTATTATAGCATTAACAAACACATTATTTATATATATATGTAAGAAATAAACGAATATTACTTACATGTCAAACATAGTCGTTATATCGGAGTGATTGTTGTAATCGTCGTGCAAGGGATCTAAATAGTATATAACTTCAGATGTCGCATGGATTGCAAATAGCACCCAATGTGCCCTACAACAACAAAAATTTGGTTTGCAATTTTGTTTATACACCTAATAAATTAAGATCTCATAAATAAAAAAATATATAAATAAAGAATATATAATTACGTACCCTGAATTATATGGTGCAAGGAACAACTTATCCTTCTCTTTATTTCTTAATAGGATATCTACAACGTATTTCTTTACATTCACTGGATCGAGTTTAAACATCGAAAGCTTATGCGGAGACAAGAATGAAAATCTATTTGACAATCTGCGCGTGCACACCAACTTCTCATACAAAAACCTTCAATGAAAATTTTAAATTAAATTAATTATCAATAAATTAAATTAATTACCAATAAATGCAATTAAAAGTAATTTTTACCTAATGTATAAGTTGATGACAGTAGCACTCAGCTCCTTATGGTTGAGAAGTTCGTATATGTGCTCCTTTCAAGTAGTTCTTCATACTCATCTCCGAATATAGCTTTATCCATGCTTATGATGCGTGAATCGTTGTTGCTGCATTTTTACCTTTATGTCAAGACACGACCCATATCGAGCAAGGCATGGATGACTTATTTTAGGAGCAGGAGCAGCAACTGATTTTCCTCGATCCAGTTTTTGAGCAGCAACTTTGGCAGCTTTATTTCCCCGATCCAATTTTTGAGCTGCAACTTTGTCGGCTTTATTTTTACCACGAACATCCAGTTGTGGTGCGGCAGCTGGTTTATTCTGGCAGCTGGTTTGCTGTGCAGGTGGTTTATTAGATTGAATCTGAAAAAATGAGGTTAATTAGTTTTTTAGTGTATTGAATCTGAAAAAATAACAAACCTTACAGAATAAATGTGACAAACCTTTTCTAGCGATGTGACTGACTCGTTTCTAGGAATCTTCTTATCATTCCCTTTATACTTTTTCTGAATCTAAATAAATGTAAAATTAAAGTTAACAGCGGAAAAAAATCAGCAATTAAATATAATCAATCATAATTATATATCGTGCAATTAAATATACATATAAATTAAACAAACATTTCAATTAATTAAACATACCTTATTAAGGGCAACAAGATGTGTGGGCCATGCCACGTAACTACCAATTGCTTCGCCCAAATAATTCATACATGCATCGTCATCTGGTATAGGCAACGATGCATTTGGTTCCAAAGCAATAACTGGTGATACTTTGACATGGCCCGTAGGGATCGGTGTGTTGTGCAATAATTCTCCCAAAGTATTGTACAATGTTCCTTTTCCGACCTTGCGATGAGTAAGGGAGGATAAGTACAACACGCAAGGAGTGACACCCTAAATCAATGGTTAATACATAAGTATGTGAAACAATTAGGTTGAATGAATTTCTTATTTTATTAAGTAATTAATTTCACCGGGAAGACTTTTGAGACCAATGTTGCAACTCGCGTTTTCACTCTCCATTTGTATTTCATATTGGAGCTGAGCCGGAAGTTGCTTGTCTTTATTCGTCTTCACCAAGAGTGTCACTTGCTCTGTTAGGAATTTGAGCTTCTCTAATACATCCTCATTAGATGGATTTTGGAGCTTCTCTTGTGAAAAATAGCTTTTAGGAGTTACGCCAAATCATTTCCCCCTCACGCGACCGGAATATTCAGGAACATTAAACACTTTACCGAGAATGTCCCTGCAACTAGCTTTGTTGTCCGCTTGATTTTCTGAACTTTGTTCAAGATTCTCCTAAAATACACGTAGGATTAAAAAGATAAGTTCAATATCATTTTTAAAATACAATATTAGAAAAAATAAAGTGATAATATACTTACACAAAGTTCTATTACTTTTTGAACATTTTCGTTAACAAGCACTCCATCTTTATTTACACGAGCTTCCTTCCACAAGATATAACGACCCAACGGTTGATCGGATTGGGTGTCTTGTAGCTACTCGTTAAGATCATAAACAAAATATTAGTTAGAAACTATAGTTTATAATGTACCACATTATATAAAAGTGATGTTTAATTACTTACAAGTTTTTGCTCTAGACGTGCATATCCCATACGAGATTTTTTGTATGGGTACGTCAGATTTTTTTCCCTCTCGTGATTTGCCTTACTTATATTCTATATAAAAAAAATAACAATCGTGTAAAAATTTAAAATACGCTATGAATATGAATAATAAAACACAAATGCTAATAAATTAATCACTTACCACAAACGCGGGGTCTGAACGTTTTGCTACAAATGCGCTCCATTCTTCATTTGATATATAATGTTTATATATTTTTGGAGCTTCAGCATTCATATTTCCTTCACGATCTTTTAGATAGCAATTTGAGAGGTGACATCTAAAACCCCGGTGTATTTTCCCGGCAACTCTCAACACATAAGCCTTTCTCACCTCGTCAACAGCAAAAGCAGTATGTAAACGAAATAAAGATATAGTTTGAGTAAAGTATTTCAATGGAAAAAATAATAAGTAACAAAAAAGTGGATCAAAAAAGTTACTTGTATATCAGCCCACAGTATATCTTTCGCATCCTTCAACCCCTTATCTCTCCAATCGTCAATTTTGATGGGGATATTCTGACGAACAACAGCCTCAATATAACTTACAAACATGGAACTGTTGGGGTCAATTGGTTGACCACTCTCATTCCATCCAACCTAATAAACTCATATAGTAAGTATATGCTTTCAAAAAAGATAAAAAAATAAACAGCAAACAGAGTATATTATACCTCAAATTTTATGCCACTACTCCCTGCTTTTATGACATTTTGCATGATTGTTGCACCATGTTTGACTTCATTTTCATAAGTCTTGGGGTTGACAACTTCCCCATTTTGACGATCTAAATCCTTGTTGGTATCCATTTATCTACAACAAGTTCAATATGCAGTTTAGTATAACTTCAACAAGTTCAACATGCAGTAGTCTAAGTACGTAGCAGTATAAGTTCAACATGCATTTTAGTAACAAAAAAAAATTAATAAATACAATGCCTGAAAAACAGAAGAACAGTAGGGTTACGACGCAGAAATACGAGCAAAGAAGAACAACGCAGAAATACGAACGCTTCGTAGGAGAGTAGGGTTCGTAGAAACGAGCATATGAAGTTTACGTAATGGAGAGTAGGGTTCGCAGAAAAAGATGGTTCGTAATGGAGAATGAAGAGGAAACAAGTGTACGAAGTTTACGTAATAAGGGTTAGTAACAATGCAATATTGTTCGTAGGGTTCGCAATGAGAAGGAGAATGAAGAGGAGGAGGAAACAAGCGTATATGAAGTTTATGTAATGAAGAGGAAATTGAAGCGGTTACTGTTATATATAAAACCCTACTACAACATTTTTTTTAAAAACGCTATAAAAGACCTCCTTATTTTATTTTTTTTAAAGCCTTTTACAACGCTTTTCCACAAAGCACTTTAAAAGGCTTTTTGTGTTTATTATGTGCAAGCAACATTTTACAGGGCTTTTCCACATAGCGCTTTAAAAGGCTTCTTTGTTTTATTATGTGCAAGCGTTATGTGACCCTTTTACATGTTATATATAAAACCCTACTACAGTGTTTTTTTACAAAAGCGCTGTAAAATACATTCTTATTTTATTTTTTAAAAAGCTTATTACAGCGTTTTTCCACAAAGCGCTTTAAAAAGCTTCTTTGTTTTATTATGTGCAAGCGCTATGTGACCCTTTTACATGTTATTTATAAAACCCTACTACAACGCTTTTTTAAAAAAGCGTTGTAAAAGACCTCCTTATTTTATTTTTTAAAAAGCTTTTTACAGCGCTTTTCCACAAAGCGCTTTAAAAGGCTTCTTTGTTTTATTATGTGCAAGTGATATGTGACCCTTTTACATGTTATATATAAAACCCTACTACAGCGCTTTTTTAAAAAAGCGTTGTAAAAGACCTTCTTATTTTATTTTTAAAAAAGTTTTTTTATTATGTGCAAGCGCTATGTGACCTCCTTATTTTTTTTAAGGCTTTTTATAGCGCTTTTTATATTCTTTTTAGTTTTTGTTAAATTAATTTTTGTAAATTACAATATAATTAGTTAAATACCTATATATATAATTAGTAAAATACCTATATTTGGATTATTTTTTTTCCAAATAATTATTTAACTACCTATATATATCAAGGCTAAATTACATGATCAGATCATATTGGGATGATCAGTTAAAGTTCAAGAAAAATTTCCAGTACTCAAACAAAGCTTTTTCAAGTTCAATATAAGCAGAAAATCAGTTCTGGCAGGTCAAACACTTAAATTACATGAACTTAGTATAAAATGTACACTAAGATCAAGCTAAATATAAGCAGAAAATAAGTATAAACAGAAAATCAAATACAATTCAAGCTAAATACTAAAATGTTCAATTCTGACAGATCAAACAATTAAATTACATGAACTCAGTTCAAATTACATGGCTTATATAAAACAATTAAACACATTAAGATGCCTTTCCTTTTTTCCTGGTGGGATTCACATTTGTTTGTCCATTAATGATACGAAACGATGGATTAATCCAAATTCCCTCATCATGATCATCTCTAAGATATAAACCATCATCAGTTGAATCAATTTCATGTGGTTGTGATGTTGCAAATAAAAGATCATTACCAACATCTTCATCATTATTGTTATCATCACTTATTTTATTGGTCGATAAGACAAGATACCATTTATCATCAGCAGGATCAGTGACATAAAACACTTGTTGAGCTTGTGACGCTAAAATAAAAGGCTCATCTTTGTATCCCACCTTATTAAAATCGACAAGCAAGAACCCTGACTCATCAATTCGAACGCCATTTTTATTATCGACCCACTTGCAACCAAATATGGGCACACGAAACATTGTGTAGTCTAACTCCCATATCGCTCGATAAGCCCAAAATATGATAGATTTGCATATATTGGGTTTTTGTCTTTTGCACTTGAGACATGCATCGCTTCAGCTACGAGAGTGACTCTGCTATTTTGCATAGTGGTTCGATCATCTTGTTCTTTGATATAAAATGTGTAGCCATTAATTACATAACCGATGTACAAAAAGACATGTAAACTCGGACCATTTGCTAGCCATCTCAATCTCTGTGAAATTGATGTGGGGTCTATATCAAACTTTGACTTTATGTGATTATTTAACCATGTTATAAAACTTTGATTGTGCTCTCGATTTATCCAATTTTGATTCCTATTCATGTTCAAACTAGATAACTGATCCATGTGTATTGTAACATACGGTTGAACCTCATCATCATTGTGCAGAACATACAATTGTATCTGCTCTCATTCTGTCCTTGATATAGTCATTAGTCTATTTCCAATTATCCCTTCTCCTGATATTCGTCTCGAATGACAAGACATGGGAAGCCCTATGGATTCAACATTGGACAGATATTCAGTACAAAATTCAGCAGCTTCTTCGACAATGTACCGTTCAGCAAAACAACCTTCTGGTCGACTTCTACTTTTTACGTACCCTTTTAATATTTTCATATATCGTTCTATCGGATACATCCATCTCATATAAGCTGGCCCACAAAGTTGTGTCTCCTTAACCAGATGAACAGTAAGGTGAACCATTATATCAAAAAACGATGGTGGGAAATACATTTCAAGCTCACACAAAGTAACAACAATTTCCCTCTGCAATGTCGGTAATTTCTGAGGATCGATCACTTTACTACAAATTTCCCTGAACAAGAAACATAATTTAGTTATGGCTCGTCGAACTTTTTCAGGTAAAATGGAAGGTATACCTATTGGTAGCAAATGCTCCATTAGAATATGACAATCATGGGTCTTCAAACCTTTTAACTTGAGGTCTTTCATACAAACTAAATTTTTAATGTTTGAAGAGTATCCTTCTGGAACTTTAACTTCGTGTAGAAATTTACATAAAACAATTTTTTCCTTTCTAGATAGAGTATGAGCGGCTGGAGGTAGATATGTGCGATTTCCTTTCTTTACTGGAGCCAGTTCATTTCTTATTCCCATATCGACCAAGTCCAATCTTGCATTGACGCCATCTTTAGACTTTCCTGGAACATTGAGTAACGTACCAATAACACTTTCAAATACATTTTTTTCAATATGCATCACATCGAGGAAATGTCTTACATACAATGACTTCCAATATGGCAATTCAAAGAAAATTGACTTTTTCTTCCACCCAGTTTTCACCAGCTCTCCCGCAAAAGGTTTGCCAAATTTATTGGTCAAACCTTGTACTTTTTCAAGTATTTGATATCCAGTCGGTGCTAAAGGAGCTTTACCTTCCTCTGATTTTCCATTGAATGCATTTCTCCACCCACGATACTGATGACTATAAGGTAAAAATCTACGATGTCCAAGAAACACATTCTTCTTACAATGTTTCAACCGCATCCAATTTGTACTCTCTTCACATATAGGACATGCACACTGACCTTTAATGCTATATCCTGATAAATTACCATATGCTGGAAAATCATTAATTGTGCCGAACAACATAGCCCTCAAATTGAAACACTATTTCCTATACCCATCATAAACTTCCACACCTGTCTCCCACAGAATTTTTAAATCTTCAATTAAAGGAGTCAAGTATACGTCGATATCATTCCTCTAATTTTCCATTGAATGCATTTCTCCATCCACGATACTGATGACTATATGGTAAAAATCTACGATGTCCAAGAAATACATTCTTCTTACAATGTTTCAACCGCATCCAATTTGTACTCTCTTCACATATAGGACATGCACACTGACCTTTAATGCTATATCCTAATAAATTACCATATGCTGGAAAATCATTAATTGTGCCGAACAACATAGCCCTCAAATTGAAACACTATTTCCTATACCCATCATAAACTTCCACACCTGTCTCCCACATAATTTTTAAATTAATTGTGTCGAACAACATAGTCCTCAAATTGAAACATTCTTTCTTATACCCGTCATAAACTTCCACACTTGTCTCCCACATATTTTTTAAATCTTCAATTAAAGGAGTCAAGTATATGTCGATATCATTCCCCGGCCTTTTGGGTCCAGAAATTAACAGAGACACCATCATAAACTTATGCTTCATACATAACCATGGAGGTAGGTTATAAATCAACAAAATCACAGGTCACGTGCTGTGTGAGATGCTTTGAAGACCATGTGGATTCATTCCATCAGTAGAAAGTGCAAGTCGTAGATTTCTTGACTCTATCCCAAATTCAGGATACTCGTGATCAATTTTTGCCCATTGTGGAGAATCTGCAGGGTGTCGAAACTTTCCATCTCTAATTCTTTCATTTGCATGCCATGTCAACTGTTTTGAATCTTCTTCACTGCGATACATGCGCCTAAATCTTGGTATTATAGGAAAATACCACACGACTTTTGCTGGAGTAAATTATTTCTTCTTATACCGAGAGACATTGCATTTCGGGCACGCCTTTAGTAATTCATATTCGTTTCGAAATAAAATGCAATCGTTAGGACACACATGAATCCTTTCGTAACTTATGCTAATAGAGCACAAAATTCGTTTAGCCTCGTAGGTTCGACTGGGAAGTTCATTATCATCTGGAAACATATCTTTTAAGAGTGTTAATAATTTTGTGAAGCTTTTATCAGCCCATCCATTACTCGCTTTTAAGTTGTACAACTTTAATATCGCCGACAGTCTTGTGAATTTAGTACAACCATTATATAATTCTTTCTCTGCATCACTCAACAAACTTTCAAACATTTTAGGACAATCTCGAAGATCTTCTTCAACTGCTTTTGCAATCTCATCAACTCGGTCCGGCTCATATGTATCTGTATCGAAATCAGTTGAAGCATATGTAGAACTATTCTCAAAATTAATGTTTCCTTTTTTTTCTCACCATGTCTTATCCAACATGTATAGCTTTGATCAATTCCATGCCATACTAAATGTCCTTCCAATTCATCTGTTGTAACGCGTTTTCCAAAACAACATTTTAAACAAGGACAAACGACTCTATTTGGATCTTTTGCATTCTTCACTGCAAACTCAACAAACTCCTTCACTCCATTTTCATACTCTTTTGACAATCGATTGGAAAACATCTATTTCCGGTCCATATTATATGACCTATATAAATGCAGTTACACAAATAATAAGCTATTGATAACATTATACCAATATATAGTACACATATCTAATATTGGAAAATGGAAACCAAGGTCCAAGTCTGATTTCAAAACAGAACAAATCAACAAATTTCAAAAAAGAATAGATTTTATATGATTTATTATGTAACAATTTATTAGTTTTAGTGACAACAACAAATTAATAAATACAGTACCTGAGACAACGTATCCAATTTTTTATAAAGGAGGAGCAGTAGATGGCCGCACAGTACGTAGAGGAGAGGAGGGTTCCCAGAGTAGAGGAGATGAGGGTTCGTAAATTTGTTTTAAATTTGTTTTTATTTATTTAAAGTAAATGATTTTTATTTAAAGGGAATGATTTTACAGCGCTTGTGTAATAAGCGCTCTAATAGGTCTTTTAATTATGTGAAAGCGCAAGGCTTTTACAGCGCTTTCACAAAAAAAACGCTTTAAAAGCCATGTAACATAAGGTGGGAGCACTACATTTTACAGCGCTTGTGTTTAAAGCGCTCAAAAAGCATTGTAAACTAGATTATGGCCCGCGCGCTGCGCGAATATTAATTAATTAATTTTATAAATAATATTTTATGTATTATAAATATAGTTATCTTGTAATATTACTTTATTGATTTGTAATAATTGAATATGATTAGGAAAATTAAAATGGGGGAAAATCATGTTTATCACACTTGTGTTCGTATAAAATACAAACCCAAAAATAAGATGTAAAAATTTATAAATATCATTTACTATTTAATATTTTTATTTTAAAAAAATGTTAATGTTGAATTATATTGTAGTGTAGTCTAAATTTATTTATTTTATTATTATGATATTTTAATTGTGAGCATGAGAAGTTGTTGTAAAAAAAATTATTGAATATATTTCATCAAAAGTTTGTAAAAAAAAAAAAGTTGTTGTGGCATCGGAGTCTATTTTAAATATATATAATAGATGATAGATTTTAATAATTAGAAGTAACTTTTTTAATAATTTTTCAGATATTCGTATTTTATGATTATTTTTAATAAATTTATGTATTTTCTGTCAAATAGAATATACATTTTTAGTTTATAAAATGTTACTTAAAAAAATAGATTGACATTAATGAGTAATTTAATTTTTAACGTATAAAATCATTACTCACCATAAGTGAAATAATATAATTGTTCATAAAGAAAGATTAAATAAAGAACATTTATGTCGATATTTATGAGTGATTAGGTTGTTTTTTTTATTGAATTTAATAACTAATAATATAAATTATTACCATTGGTAAATGATTAATAATATTATAAAATAATATTATAAAATAGTTTATAAATTTATTATAAAATAACTTATAAAATAATTTGATAATAATATAAATTATAAATTATAAAATAGTTTTAATATTATGATATTTTAATTGCGAGCATGAGAAGTTGTTGTAGAAAAAAATTATTGAATATATTTCATCAAAAGTTTGTAAAAAAAAAATAAGTTGTTGTGACATCGGGAGTCTATTTTATTTAAAATTTCAACAATGATATCATTTTTTATACAAAAATTCAAAAAAAAAAATCAATCAAAATTCATAAAATTAATTATATTCTTCAATATAATACAAATTCGTAACGCAAATCTTCAAATAAACTCATATTTTCATACTTTATTTGATATTTTTAGGAATAAAGGACTAAATCGGGAAGAAAAAAAAAAGATAAAGGACTAAAACGTTACCTGAAATTAAGTTAAGTGACCACATATGTAATTTAGTCATTTATAAAATATAAATTTATTATAAATAATTGTAAAATAATTTTATAAGTTTTATAAGTAATATTTTATGTATTATAAATATAGTTATCTTATAATGTTACTTTATTGATTTGTAATAATTGAATATGATTAGGAAAATTAAAATGAG
>NC_021162.2:50428373-50448124 GCF_000331145.2 Cicer arietinum | reverse complement strand
TTTATAAATTTATAAAATAATATTATTATTGAGAGAATGATTGAAGGAGATTAGGCATTGATAGATGGGAGAAAGGAGAAGAGGTCCACATCAGCTAAAAGCTGATGTGGGAAATATTTGTATAGGTAGATGAAATAGAATGAGGTAGCATTCGGGGATGAGGTGGCATTCGGGAGTCTGTTTTAAATATATATAATAGAAGCTATGGGAGAGCGCTTCAATTTTCAGCGCTTTTACAAAAAGTGCTGTAAAAGGGTTGTAAGCATTATGTGCAAGCGCTCTGTGACCCCATATGACCCTACAACAACGTTTTTTCTACAGCGCTTGTCAAAAAAGCGTTGTTGTATCCTCCGTTACTTTTAAAAAATTCTACAACAGCGCTTGTATTTAATAAGCGCTGTAAAAGACGCGCTATAAAATGTCATTTTTGACATAGTGTGGAGACATATGATGTGGCACTCTTGATATTGAGACCAACTCTAAGAATAAAGTCGATTGAAAACTCGAAAAACTCAACTTCTCCGTGTATCTCTCCATATTTCTCCATAAGTATATATGACCATCATAAGGACTTATGCTCTATTTGGCATAGATGATATGAATTGCTTAACATACATCGTTCTTGAACTTCTATCATTTGTGGTTCCGAACATAATAGTCTTATCCCAAAAGTCGTTAGTGAAACGTGATAGGCAACTAAGCAATCTATTTCCAAGATAACATTAATCTCCTTTAAAGGCAAACACACCAAATATAGAACAAAGGTTCTACCATCTACTACTAGACAACAACCTTCGAGATAAATGTGATACAAGTAAATCCAATATCATAACAAATGATTGTGTCATGCAAGAATCATCAAGGGCTTCCTTTTCTTGAGACACATACCTTGGATACAAATTCAGACGCTTGAGTTTTGGTCAAAGCAAACACTATACAAGTTGAATATTATGTTCTTGAAATCATATCCATTAGAAGCTAACTTCCTCTTAACTGATGCAGTAAGATTCCTATTGAACTTAAACGACTCGATTCTACCTTTATCATCCTCTTCATACATTATAATGATCTTGTATAACATTACTCCAAAGAAATTACAAAATCAAAACACGCAAAAATAATAAAGTGTGAAAGAGCTCTGAAAAAGATTACACATTTATTAAAATCGGGAAAGACAATATTTTTTTAGTTACATAAATGATATTCTAAAATGACAAATAATTTAAGGCAGAAATATTTCACACGCAACAAGGGAGAAAAAGCTAAAGATATAGAAGGGTTGCATTATTTTGATATAAATTATCTGCCATTAAGTCTACACATTCACTTCCCGATAACAAAACCCACAAACTGAAAAAGAAGATAACAATAAATGGCAAACAAAACATAACATAAGAAATGAATAATATTCTTCTTTTGATCATCACACCATTCCATATTCATCATTATCAGGCAGAGAATGGAACAAAATGTGGAACAGGCTTACACTTGAGTGGTTTAGCCAAAAACACAGTAACCCTTCCAACCTCAGACATATCTATCTCATTACTCTTACCATCATTCACAACCCAATCATAACATTGTACCAAACTAGCAAGTGTTGCTTGGATAACAAGCAAAGCAAGTGAAGCACCAGGACAACTTCTTCTCCCACTCCCAAATGGCAAAAGTTGGTAATATTGTCCCCTAACATCAATTTTACTCTTGCTAGGATCATCACTTAGTAAGAATCTTTCAGGGTCATAGACTAGTGGATTGTCCCAATAGTTTGGATCCCTACCAATAGCCCAAGCATTGATGAAAATCTTGGAATGTTCTGGAATATCATAGCCATCCACTTGGCAACTTCTTATAGCTTCTCTTGCAAATATTGGTGTTGGTGGGTGAAGTCTAAGAGTTTCTTTCACTACTGCTTGGAGATAAGGTAAATTTGGTATGTCTGATTCTTTAACAAGCCTTTCTTTGCCAACAACTGAGTCAATTTCTTCTCTTGCTTTTTTGAAAACTTGTGGATTTCTTATGAGCTCTGCTAGTGCCCATTCTAACACACTTGCTGGTCCATTTGTTCCTGCAATAAACATGTCCTGTGGAATAAATTAAGTAATGTTAAATGTAGATTTTATTGCATCTTTTGAAAAATTTAAGCTATTTGTTTTTTGTCTTAGTGAAAATCACTTTTCTTTTTTAAATTCAGTTATGAAAAATAAATTTTTGAGAAGTTAATAAAAACAACTTATTTAAAGTAATTTTTTGTATTATTCTCGTTTTTGTAAAAAAAATTAACAAATAGACAAAAAAAAAACTTTTAAAAGCAATTAATATTTAAAAATAAAGTTTTTTTAAAGCAAAAAAACTATAACAAATGAACTCTATAATGTGAGTTCTTTCAAAATTAGTTGTTTCAATTTATTTGAGATAAACTCTTCCAAAAAATAAAGTAGTTAGTAAAAAAATATCAATTGCAACTTGATCATTGATTAAATTAGAAAGTTGACATAAATTTGTGTAGCTTATGATATGAACCATTTGATCTCACGTGAATGTTGATTTTATTGACTGATATTTGGTGCTTGGATTGCATAGATTATCAATTGCGTGCAATTCAGATCCATAGTCATAGTGATAAATTTGCAAACTTGATTTATTAAAAAAATATATAAATGATGTTATATGATTTATATAGCCCATCCCACCTCTTCTATTAGAAATTATTTTTGTTGAGATCTACCCTTAAGCCAACTCATATTTGAAAAATTACTCAATGATTTAACTATATAATTTACTTTTTAATCTACATTTCTTGTGTTTTAAGACAAATCTTACATCATCTTAACACATGTACATACTCTAAACAAGTTCACAAAGTTTAGCATATGATTTGTCCAAAGAAATTAAATATTGTTATCATCAAACTACTTGAGCCTATTTCATGCATGCATAAAAGTTTAGTCCAAAAACCAAAAAAAGGTATAACAATATAAGAGAGTATATATAATAAAAAAAGAGGGATAAAAAATTTCATACCAGAGCAAAAGCTTTAGCACTTTCTCTAGTGAGTTTACTATCAGCTTCAATCAAGTTCAACAAAATATCAAACAAATCCTTTTTCCTATCACTATCAACACCCTCTTTTGCTCTAACCTCTTCATGCTCCTTCAACACTTTCTCCATCATTTCATCCATGTTATGATGTGCATTTCTATTCCTCTTCCCAAATCCTTGTAAATCTAAAGGTCTCATAAACTCAATTATATCACCCAAATTAAATGCACCAAGAAGTTCACCAATTTCCCTAACTAACTTTCTCAATTTCCCAACTTCATCACCCATCCCATTACTCTTTTTTCCCATTGTCATTCTAGAAATTATATTATTTGTGTGTCTTATAAGTTCTTGTCTCATTTCAATTTTTTTACCACTTTTAGATATCTCCAAAAGGGTATTCAAAAATGCTTTAATTTCATCCTCACGAATACTAACAAAATGTTCAAGAGTTTTTCCACTAAGAAGCTCTGTCATACAGAGCTTCTTAAGGAACCTCCAATAATTTCCATAAGGTATGAAAAAATAATCAGCAGCACCATAGGTTAAACTCTCACTTGCAATCATAATAGGTCGGTTGCAAAATGATTCTTCATAAGTTTTTAAAATATTTTTAGCACTTTCAGCTGATGATGCAACTATGACATGTTTTGAACCAAGCATAATATGCATTAAAGGTCCATAACGAATTGAGAGTTTGTAAAGTGCTTGATGAAGGAGTGATCTAAGATAAGGTGCATGACCTAAGAATGGTACCGAAATTGGAGGACCAGGTGGTAGTTTATAACACACGGATTTTTTGAAAATAATTGATTTAATGAAAATTGTTGAAATGAACCATAAGAGAAATAATACTAAGTAGCCTTGGATTTCAAGCATGGTTGAAATAATTGAGTTTGTAAATTGGTGACAAAATAATTTCAATTTCAATGCCAAACTCAAAAATAAATTGAATTCAACCTATGCTTAAGATGAGTGTAAAGTTCAAAAAAGGGTGGAACATAAATAGAAGAGTGATGTTGTGTTGGTGTGGTCTTAATTTCAAGTTATACTTGTAGTAGTATTCACTGAACTTAAAGAATCTAAATATTTAGGATATTAATTTTTGCGATCCTCGTGGTCGAATATTTTAATCAGAAAACTATAGCAATGTGGCCTCGTGTAACATACTATAACTTGAATGCTGCTGACGTTTGTTGTCGGCTTACGGTGTGCGATTGATCTGTTTTTTCTTTTTTAGAATGCTGCTCAATTTTTTATATATTTTATTTTAACAGAATGTTTTATTTTTATCTATAAAAGATATGTACAGAACAATTGCAACAATTATTCTTATAGATATTTAAAGAAATATTTGTAAAATTAGATCAATTTAAATTATCTTATGTCTATTGTAAAATCAATTAAATAGTAGTTATTTTTACTAAATTTGATTTTTTTTTCCTCAAATAAATTGTATTTTTGATATTATTATTGATTTCTTTCTCCCTCACTGTATTGATCGATAAAAAACTTGATTGTTTTTTCTGGGATTTTAAATTTTGGTTTATTTCTATTCTTTTAAAGTTTGACCCCTTATTTTAAAAAAAATTGTAATTTGTCCTACATTTTTTTAAGACTAAAACGTCCCTTTATTTTACGAAAAATGATTAAAAAAATATTAATTAAATATTCATGAGGAGAAAGATCAGTATAAAAATTTAATTTAATTTAATTTGTTTGTGTACTCTGTTTTATAATATATCACCGTTATATAATTTTATTATATTAATTTATAACAGTATCTTTACCAATATCTGCGTAAAGAGATGAATGTAATTGAATATATGTATAATAATTTTGTTAAATTAATGGTACATATCAATTAAAATCTAAAGATATAGGCCTTGTTTGGTAAGATACAGGATTTCATCGGTAAAATTAACTGATAATTATTAAGTTAATTGAATGTTTATTAAATTGAAAAATTCAATTAGTTTAAAAATATAAAATAATACAAAATGAAACTTTTAATTAAAAATAAATTTTAGTAATTAATGTTTCAAATATTTTAAAAGTAATGTTTTAAAATTTATTAATATGGTTTATTTTTTATCTTAAATTAAAATAAATAAATTAGTTCTTTACTTGAAATAAATTATTTATTAATCAGATTTATTTATCTTACTTTAAATAAATTATTTTTTTATAAATTATTTATCTTACTTTAAATAAATTATTTATTAATCAGATTTATTTTTTTTAGTTATTTAGTTTGTTTATTTATTTTAAATTGTAATAATTAAATTATTTACTTTAAATTATTATTTATTAAAATTATTTTGAATTATTTAAATTATTTATTTACATTATTTTAAATTTTTAAAATTATTTATTTTAAATTATAATAAATAAATTATAAAGGGTAAAACAGAATTTTAATTTACAATAGTAAAAGTAAAATTTGAAAGAAAAAAAAATGATAAGCTATAAGCTACTTGTATTAACTTATCAAAAAATGCTATAAGCTATAAGCTCATAGATGATTGTTATCAAAGAAGCTTTTTGTTGAGGCAAAGTCATAAATCAAGTGTTTTGAACATAAGCAAACAAGTTAATTAATTTTTAATCATGATTTTGACTATGTTGATGTTTAACTTGTGTTCTTAAGTGTTTTATTCAAAGATAGATAATTAAATACACTCATACAACAATCAACAATCACACCATGATATAAATTAAAAAAACTTCATGTGTTAACTGAACTAGAAATTAATTACAAGACCATTCTGGATAATCAAGATCATTCTAGTTTATAAAAGTATCATTTTGAATTATCAAGATCATTCTAGTTAGTACGTTTTAATGACATAAGTAGAATGAATCATTCCCCATAGTCTGGATCTTAAAATAAATAAATATCAAGACTACTTAAAACTATACTCAAGCCTAAAAGTCTAGCTAAAAGGCCAAAAGAAGCAAAAACAACATCAAGATAAATGATCAGATCATTCTCCAGATTGATGAGCTATGAACAACTACAGTTATGACAGCAAGGATGAAATGACATTGTTGTTGCATCTTTTACAGAAAGCTCAACATGCTTCTCAAAAGACTCATATCAGGCAGTTGCCAAATCACTCAACCATGTTTTTCATTCAACACATAACCAAAAACGTTCTGGTTACAAAGAAGAACATTCTATATTAAATATCACACATGTCTATTAAATCTCACTCTGAACAGGTGTTTTCCTCAAGTTTAGTAACGACTATAATGAGTCTTTTTTAACATTCTCCATGACTATAAAAGGAACATCAAGGTGAAGACAATAACAAAAGTTTTCAGTGCAATCATTTCATTACTAAAACAATCATACTCGAGCAAACAAACTCTTCAATCAAGCAAAAACTTCAACTCTCTATTACTATATTCAAAGATCTCTTTATTGAGTTATCATTGAAAATATCAATCTCAAACAAGTGTTGAGTAGATTATGATCCTACAATATTTTATCATATCATGATTTGAAACTCAAGTGTATCTCTTTAGATAGTTTGAGTATATTGTAAAAATCATTTTAGTGATTAAAAGTTACCTTGTAAAAATCCTTTAAGGACTAAAAGATAATTGTAAAAATATTTTCAAGGTTGAACGGTGAATGTTGTAACTGATCAAGAAAGATTGTGTGAAAACAAGATTTATTTTTTTTAGTTATTTAGTTTGTTTATTTATTTTAAATTGTAATAATTAAATTATTTACTTTAAATTATTATTTATTAAAATTATTTTGAATTATTTAAATTATTTATTTACATTATTTTAAATTTTTAAAATTATTTATTTTAAATTATAATAAATAAATTATAAAGGGTAAAACAGAATTTTAATTTACAATAGTAAAAGTAAAATTTGAAAGAAAAAAAAATGATAAGCTATAAGCTACTTGTATTAACTTATCAAAAAATGCTATAAGCTATAAGCTCATAGATGATTGTTATCAAAGAAGCTTTTTGTTGAGGCAAAGTCATAAATCAAGTGTTTTGAACATAAGCAAACAAGTTAATTAATTTTTAATCATGATTTTGACTATGTTGATGTTTAACTTGTGTTCTTAAGTGTTTTATTCAAAGATAGATAATTAAATACACTCATACAACAATCAACAATCACACCATGATATAAATTAAAAAAACTTCATGTGTTAACTGAACTAGAAATTAATTACAAGACCATTCTGGATAATCAAGATCATTCTAGTTTATAAAAGTATCATTTTGAATTATCAAGATCATTCTAGTTAGTACGTTTTAATGACATAAGTAGAATGAATCATTCCCCATAGTCTGGATCTTAAAATAAATAAATATCAAGACTACTTAAAACTATACTCAAGCCTAAAAGTCTAGCTAAAAGGCCAAAAGAAGCAAAAACAACATCAAGATAAATGATCAGATCATTCTCCAGATTGATGAGCTATGAACAACTACAGTTATGACAGCAAGGATGAAATGACATTGTTGTTGCATCTTTTACAGAAAGCTCAACATGCTTCTCAAAAGACTCATATCAGGCAGTTGCCAAATCACTCAACCATGTTTTTCATTCAACACATAACCAAAAACGTTCTGGTTACAAAGAAGAACATTCTATATTAAATATCACACATGTCTATTAAATCTCACTCTGAACAGGTGTTTTCCTCAAGTTTAGTAACGACTATAATGAGTCTTTTTTAACATTCTCCATGACTATAAAAGGAACATCAAGGTGAAGACAATAACAAAAGTTTTCAGTGCAATCATTTCATTACTAAAACAATCATACTCGAGCAAACAAACTCTTCAATCAAGCAAAAACTTCAACTCTCTATTACTATATTCAAAGATCTCTTTATTGAGTTATCATTGAAAATATCAATCTCAAACAAGTGTTGAGTAGATTATGATCCTACAATATTTTATCATATCATGATTTGAAACTCAAGTGTATCTCTTTAGATAGTTTGAGTATATTGTAAAAATCATTTTAGTGATTAAAAGTTACCTTGTAAAAATCCTTTAAGGACTAAAAGATAATTGTAAAAATATTTTCAAGGTTGAACGGTGAATGTTGTAACTGATCAAGAAAGATTGTGTGAAAACAAGAATGTTCTAGTGTGAAGCATATAAGTGGAAAAACTCACAAATTGTGATGACTGGACAATGCCCACCTTGGGTGAACCACAATACATCATTTATATGATTTTTAGTGCTATCATTTATCATATCTCACTCGTTATCACTGATCACGTAGAAATAATTTGTTTTTAACTAACCAAGAACGTTCTAGATTTTTATGTGTATCTATAATTGATTTTGAGTTAATTTAGATTAAAAGCAAAAATTAACATTTTAAAAAGGGATCACAGTTCAAACTCCTCTTCCTTATGATTGATATTGCTACTTGACTTATAAGCTCATTTTTTAGCTTTGTTAAACAGAACGATGTATGATAGAATTAAGTGAAATATTACAAAAGTTATACGATGACTAAACTAAAAGTATATTTTTATTAGTTTTTAATAATAATATTTTCTAAATATCATGAAAAATATAGATATTGAAATATTTGATATTTACTAATATTAGATATCTTAGTTTTATCGTTAAAGAATTAATTAAAATTAGTGTTTCTTTAATTTCTTATATATTAAAATGAGAACAATTATAAGACACTAACTATAAAAAAAAAAATCATACATAAGACAATTGTTTATCATAATTAATAAATAAAATTTAGTATTTTTATTTTAGGTAGTGCAATCTGCTCAGTCAAGAGACCGATACCAAATTAGATGTATAACGTTTTTTGACGTTACTTTATCTAAATACACAACAATCAGATCATGATTACTTAAATATTGTTAATGTCTTTTACCCTTTTTTTTCCTTTACATCTCATAACAAATAGAAGAAAATAATTAATTTTGTTATGCATTTTCAGAATCTATACATGAGTTTTGCGGAATATGCACAACATATAAGTTTTAACCTCTTATCTTATGAGAAGACAATAGTGATAAAGTGTCTTAAAGATGAATCAAAAACACAAAAATAAGAATTGGATGGTGGTAAATATTCACAATGATTTTTTATTAGGAAATCAAATTCGTTTTAAATTTGTAATAGTTAATCAGAATAATTTGATTCGTGTTTCTAAAATAAATATGAAGTTATTTGTGTATATATGACATGCGACTTTCGTAAAATCTTTTATCATACCATGAAATTATAAGTTCATTAACAATTATGACTTCAACTATCTATATAATATTGACCAATTTTTCTTTTAAGTTTCATTTAACATTTGTCTTTATTGCATAATAATATGATTGTATATGCTTCGACGTTATAGTATTATGTTTTGATTATATCAACTATAAACCGTTAATAATACAACGTTATAATTTATTTTTAATTTCATGCAAAACACTTTCTAATTTATTTCTCTAATTCAATCAACTATTTAAAATAATATATCATATACAATTGTTCATATAATATTTAACTAATCGTTTTATTGACCGTATATATTTCGAACTAAAAAATTGAATCCTTGCTGATCTATGATCTCTTACTAGTTTTTTTATTAAAAAGAAAGAAAAAAAAATGATATTTTACTAAAAAGAATCTTAATTTATAACAAAAAGAAGGGTGAAGACTCTCATACCTAAAATGTTTTTGCATATAGCATTCAACTCACGTATTTTTTTTATTTAATTTTTAAAAAATAATTGAAATAAAAAAAATTATTGGAGCCCACTGCCCACATTTTATTATAAATTGTAAAAAAATTCCTAATTATATGTCATGTATATAAAGATGACACGCATTTCATAATAAATGATTTACATTCATGAAAATCAAAAAATTGAAACTCATGAAAAGTCATATCATGCGTTATTACTAGTTTCATGAGAATGAAATCAAGACACTGCATCAAATCATTTATGAGGCTCGGTGGGTGTGGAATGTAGGTCGCCAATTAAAATGGTTTAGGTACCATTGGAGAAATTTTAGATATAAAAGTGCTCTGAAATCACTTCTTAAAGAGAAAATTGTGTATTAAAAAAATAAATTATACTTTAACAAAATTAAATATAAGTTATCATACACTTTTAATATTATATTTTTATTTTTAAATTATTAACGAATGTCACAAAAATATTTATTAACATTTAAAATAATTATCATAACATCACACTTTAAAGACAATTACAATCACGTTCAACATAAGTATCATTTATTTTGTAAACATGACAATCATGGTAAGAATTATTCATCATTAATCATAAATCATGATATTACAATATCAAGTAATCATTAAGTATAATAAAGCTAGTAGTACTGAACTCAATGGTTTAGTATTAGAATGTATATATCACTTTTTCATATCAATATATAAGTATAATAAAGCTAGTAGTACTGAACTCTTTGGGTGACTATTGACATCTATTCGAAATAGTGATTTGTTGCATAGTAGCTCCATATATTGGAGATTATCTCCAAACCACATAGGAATCAGTCACCTACATACCCAAAGATCTTTCAATGTCAATGCACATACATGCAAATGTGTTGACCGTTAGATGATTATTTACATCACATTGGGATCCTAACTCTTATGTATATCTTTCCGTGTCGTCCCAAGTCACTTTTTATTTTCAGAGGACTATCATAGACATTACTCATGTGTTTTCAACATCATATTTCATCTAAGTTAATCATTTCATCATATATTAATTATAGTGACTACGTGATCACATAAGAAATACAATATATAATTCACTTCATCATATATTATTTTTTTATTAAACTATTATTATTTTTAAGTTTGGATATCACATACTCTGTCGGCCCCCTTCTAAAATCCTATTATTATTTAAAAATAATAATCATACAATGGGAAAATTTAGTGCTTGAGAAAAATCAAGTTAACTTTTAATCCCTAAAAAAATTAAACTATGATAATTTAGTCTCTATTTTCATTATATTTTATTTGATTGATGAAAGAAAGATAGGGGAAAGAAAAATCTGAAAAGAAGAGAAAAATGATAGAAAATAAAATAATTATTTAGCCGTTTAGTGCAAAAGAAAGAATTTAATTTATATACACAAATATTATAAAATTATTTTACAATATAATCTAGTGAGAATAATGGATCATAACACGTCAACTTATAATCAATTTGTTACAACTTCTTTATGAAAAATCACTTTTAGGATTTTCAGTCCTTTTGGTAGTATTTGTTTTTTAATGATAATACGAAGAAAAAATAAATCTAAATATTGTTTCAAATGAAAAATTGGTTTGAATAGCTTCTCTCGAAAATCATTTTTCACAATTGATATTTTTTATAAAAAATAAATAATTTTTATTATAATGAACAAAAACAAATTATATTCAAATTTTTTTAAAAAAATCTAAATTATTAAACATCAAAATAATTTTTTTTTATTATCTATAAAAAAACTGATTATTCAATATTTTGATAAAATCAAAATAAAATAAAAAACTATAAATCATAATATTCAACACTCAATGAAAAAACGACGATAAAAGTTTAATCGAAAAATTAATGAAAAATTAGAAAATATAAAGATAATAAAAATATAAACAAAATTATTAATCTTAATAAAATATTTATTTTTATCCTTTATATCATTTTAGAAAGACATTTTTTCTATCATAATTTCTTTTCATTTGCTCTTATATCAAACTACTTAACAATCAACTTACTTTTTATTAATACTTGTACCAATCAAACGATAATACTTGTACCAATAACTGAGGTGGAATATTACAAAAAAAGGTAGCTCAATTTGTATGGTAGTGGAAATGAATGAACGGTGAATATCATAATTCGTTAATTTCTAATTGGTATTTAGTTCACTATGTAACACCCTAAATTTTATAATAAACTATTTTATTAGTTAAGTACGATTTTTAAATAATTAATTTAATATTAAAATTATTTTAGAATATATGATGATAAATTTTCTGACTAATTTTCGTTATATAGGTGATTTCTATGATGTGCTAGTTTTATAAATACTAGATTACATGAGCGATATAAATAATAAATATTATATTTTATTATTTGATATTTTTTTAAAATAATAGTATTTTAGTGTAATATATATTTTAAAGAAAAAGATTTTATGTTATTTTACGTGTACCCAATTAATGTAATACTTTTATGGGCGCTTGACTGATGTTAATTATGCACGTAGTTATATTTCAATTATTTATAACTATTTTCTATTTTTAGTTAGTTTTTTTAAAATAATTATCTTGAGATAGAATTGATATTGTGTTTGATTTCGTTTATTTTTATATACTTGTTATGGCATTGTGATTTTATATATATTTATTATGATTTAGTAATTAATATAAAATATTGATGTTATATTTATTTATTTTATAATTTTGACTATTTTCTAATATGCTGGTATTATTATAATGTGAGTATATTGAGAAATAAGTATAATTGTAGAGATTATTTTGAATGTGAGAGTTTCAATTATTAGTAATATTTTTTTTTATATTGATTATTTTAATTACTCTAATTTATAAAATATTAGTAATGTTTGAAAATTTGTGTTTGGAAAAATATTAAAAAGAAGATTAAATAATTATTAATTTTGTTTTAGCAAAATAAAAATAATAATAGTAAAACAAAAACATAATTAAAGGGACCAATGAGTTTGATTCATGTGTGAACCTTAATTGTTAATAAAATAAAACAAACAAAAAATGGAAGGGAGTTTTAAGGGTACCCATAAAACCAAAGAGAAAACACAATAATAACATATCGTTTGACATCGGTGATGGATAATAATTTAAAAAAAAATTATCCATTTTCGCCCAAATTTGAGTATGTTATTTCATTCATTTAATTAGTCAATTAAATATAATTTTTCAAATTTTTAACAACTTCAGTTTCTCTCTTAAATATTTGACTTCTCCGTTTGTAGAATTCGTTATTTTGCACTGTTCTCCTTCACTGTAAGTCCGATTTCAGTAAAACCAACGTCAAAAGGACCTTATGAAAAGTGGCTATATTATCCACTAATTTTTTTTTCTTCTGATTTGTGGTAATTTTCCTTGACCGAATTTCGAATTTAGTTTTTAGAGTATGTTCTCATAATTTATTTTTAACGTTTACCCGTAAACTGTCGAGTTAGATCGATTGAAGGACAAAGAGTCAATGAACAAAGACTGTGTTGCTCGTGATGGTATTCGTGTGTGAAAGCGTCGAAATAAAGTAAGGGGTGAGAGAGCGTTTGAATTTATGAGTATAATATAATGTGAGATGAACAGGAAAACTGTATTTTCCAACAATTCATTTGGGGTTCGCTACGTACGGCAGTAGCCATTTGAGTGATAAATTGATTAATGTAAAAATATGGAAATTGTGAGATTAAAATATGGAATAGAAATATTTATAAGGTGTTGATTGATTTAACTTTGTTAAATATGTGGTATTTGATATTATTGTGATGTTTTATTTTTATTAAATGTGAGATATTTGATATTATTGTGATATTGGATGTCGAATGAATTTTATGTATATGTTTGATTAGACGTGTTTATGTGAATATGATGATGTATAATTAATAATAATAATAATAATAATAATAATAATAATAATAATAATAATAATAATAATAATAATAATAATAATGTTATAAATTTGTAACAAGTCTATGTGATAATGTATGATTGATGATAGTGATGTTGTGAATTTGTGATGAGAATATTGAAGTAACACTATAGGTGGTGAAATAATTGTGATTCCAATTTGTGTTTGAGATGGCGGTCTTAATGGAGTATCATAGGCCAACGAGGGGAGAAAATAAATATTGAGAATTTGTGAAGTGAAGATTATTTTGTCATCATATAGGTAGGGTTTGACAAGTCTAGTGATTCCGGGGAAGTACAACTGAATGAGCCTGATCGTGGTGGTCTGCTGTTGAGCCTTAAGGCAAGATTGTTAAACCTTGGAGGTATTCGGGTGGGAAATTCCTATGTGTCTTTGAGGTAGCACTTCAAATATCGGGAGCTACCACGCAACACACGTTTACCTCGACTGTCACGTATATGTGTCTCGGGTTGAGTTGAGGGGATCTATGAGGATAAGGCCAATTTGAATTGTCCGTCCACCGAGATGGTGGCATAGTATCCAGCCTCCTAACCGAGTACTTCAGAGTTAGAATGGTACCGCATTGTGAAATAGAGTCTAAACTCATGCATAACATTGCATTTTATTGTGATTGTTTTGTTGTGATTAATATGTGTCGTGTGTGGTGATAATTTCTCTTAGACGATTTGATGTTATAGTGAAATTTATTGATTTTCCTTGAGTGATTTTGACTTTCTAATGTGATATTTTCTTGATGGAGTGTTTGTGTAATGATACGGTTCTATTATGATTGTTTGCGTGTTCTTCTTACTTGTATTATATTGTCATCATGATTTCGAAACTCAACTCCTTCGTTGTTTGTGTTTGACTGTTTTGGCCCTACGTTTGCGAAATCGCAGTTATTACAAGTTAATGAATCTTGAAGATCAAGTTTGAGAGAAACCACGCTTTGATAGGTGATATTGGGAATAAAGCCTTAAATTGTATTTTACTTGTTTAATTTGAAACAAGTTTTTGTATGAAAATCTTATAAGTACTAGTAAGTTTTTAAATTAAATCAAGTAATAATATTTAAATCAAGCTTATTGAGATTACACTATTTTAATGGAGAAAATAAGTTTAAAGTGATCCTTTTGATTTTTGAGAAACGTGATATCCTAAGTTAAAAATAAAAGTTTTTATTTTCTTAAAAACATATTTTTATTTTCTTAAAAACATATTTTTATTTATCTACTACAAATTTTATAAAATATAATATAAATTATTATATATATTATTTTGGGTACATTGTAACCGACGGTTTTTTTACCAAACCCAATTTAGTATTCCCTGCACAATTTGAGTTTTGATTTTGGTCAAATTTAGTCAATACATTATGCCTCATGATTTTTTTCATAGACTAAAAGTGAATAACACATTAGAGCATCTACAACGGGAGTGAAAATGAGTTCGTTCATCAGCGTGTAATTACTTAACTTCTAGTTTTTTGTGGGTTCACCGTTGGAGTTATGCCAAGGTGTCACCACGGTACTGTCAGGAAGGAACGGTGCTTCATAGCAGTTACCTTTTTTTTCTACCTTTTATTAATTTATTAATAATAATAAATTTATCATTTTTTTATTAATTTATAGTCGTTAACTTCTTTTTAATTTATTAAATAATAATAATTTTGTAACCATTAGCTTTTTTGTAGTTAATATATAACTGTTAGCCTATTTTTTTTCCTTTAATTACGATTGTTAGCTCATTAATAGAAACAATTTGTTATTCATATTTTTTCTTCACAATTTTTGTTACAGAAGTTTGTTAATTTTAAATTTTTTATTTAAATTATAAATTAAAATTTTATTTTAATTTAAAATTAAAATTTTAAATTAAAATTTTATTTTAATTTAAAATTAAAATTTTAAATTAAAATAATGTATAATAATATTAATTAGAATATTTAAATTAATATTTTAAGTTATAATTAAATTAAATATTAATGTATAAATTAAAGTAATGGAATATAATATGATTTTTTTAAAGTTAAACCGTAAAAAGTGAATGAGTTGATTTAGGGTGATGTAGCATAGTAGAACTTGAATCATGTTGAGTTCACCGTTGGAATAGAAAAGGAGTGAATTGCTTCAAAATGATGTGATACAGTGGACCTCATCTAAAAAACTCATATTGAGTTCACCGTTGTAGATGCTCTTAGTAACGCGACTACACCAATGAATATAAGAGAAAAGAAAAAAGAGTTTGTTCTTACCACTAAATTTGACTTATTAATAAAATTTGTCACTAATTTTACTTTCCCATTGAATTTATATTCACTTTTATGAAGGTATTTTATTATTGTTTGATTTCAATTGTCAAATGATGTTGTTTTATTATCGTTGTTTCTTAGTATTATTAAAAAAAACTTGAGTGTATCCATTATATATACTGTTAAATATTTTATTAGATTAGTTCTTGTGGTTTATATTTTCACTTGGATAAAGGTTTTATCCTTTAAAAATTGTGATGTGCTAGTATTTAATTTTTGGTTTCCTATTTTTTTTTAAATTAAAACTTTTAGTTTTTCTATTTTTTAAACCTTTTTTGTCCCTCTTTTTTACAATCTTTGGAATTTGTTTGTTCTCTATTTTTTATGATTGGCAGTGATATGACATAATTGAGTTGCATAAAATAGAATCCATATCATTGATCAATATACATATAATTGCTTTTATAATTTAATTATTTAAAATTAAGTTTAAATAATACTAAAATAAATAAACAATATGAAATTTAAAATAAATTAGAAAAAAACTAAATTAGAGAAGCTCATTCACCAAATATGGGTTCATCCACCTCATCATGATGCCCAACTTCATCTTCTTCATCATTGCTTTTCTCAACCTCATCAACGTGTGGCAACATATCCTCACACCATCATCCTCAACCTCGTGAACCAAAAAAACCACAAAGCATATGCATTGAAACCTCAACAACAACAACACACACACACCCAAATGTTGATTTGATCCTAAAAAAGACCAATTTGTATCCCTAAAAAAAAACAAAAAAATCCAAACCGATATGTTGATTTTATGGGTTCACGAAATCAAAAAATGCATAACTCCCATGCAAAGACAAAGACGAATGGAGAACACAGACACATTTCTGATGTGAAGAATACGTTTCTCAATTTATGAATTTTCAATTTCGGGAAATTTCAGTTTCTAGGGTTTAGTGTGTCAGATTTTTGTTCTTGAATTTTTATAAAAATTAGAAAGACGAAGAATGGAGATCAACGGTGGGTGAGACTTATCTTCTTGTCTTCATGAAAATTAGACAGAATGTAAAAAATGAGGAAGCTGATGAATGACGATGGTGATGCTTTCTGGACATTGATGTGTGTGCTTTTTTTTTCATCATTTTATAAAAAATAACATTTAAATATTTTAAATAAAATAAATAATAAACTTAAATAATTAATTAGAAAAAAACTGTCAGATCATTCTCACGTCATTAATGATGATGACCCATCATTAGAGAGGACCAAAAAATTAAAAAGATTGTAGAAAAGGAGGACAAAAAAATTACAAATCGTAAAAAAGGAGGACTAAAAACTCTATTTTAAAAATTGAAGAACTAAAAATTAATTTTGAGCAAGAAAAAATATTTCATATTATAGAGTCGGTTATCTAGTTTTTTCCTGAGTGACTTGTCACCTTCATTCTCAACGAGTCTTTGATGGATCTTCAGACTGAATAGATAAATTCATATAATGCAATAAGAACTTTCAGCTACCGAAAAAAATTGTTAAGTGCACTTTGCCCTTCATTTGCTCATAAACAACCGCTTTTTTAAATAAAAAATATGTTACAACCAAGAGCCACCGCATCAATGCCTTGTTCTTAGTATACACTAGTTTGTCCTAAGGACCGTGTCAGCACTACTGTCATTTTTCAACAAAATTCACAAAGCTAAAGCATTGGGAGAGAGGACACTGATAAGACCTCAACTACCTGGAAATTTGCTTCAACCTGTCATCTTTGATCAAGAATTAAGATGTAGCTTTTGCTTTGGTCTTCCAAGCCAAGTATTTTCTATTTTCTTGTTTGTATCTTTTCCATTCTCTTAATGCAGCTAGGAGGACATGCATTATAACTGGCAGAAAAAATGGCTGCAAGAATAGAAGGAGAAGAGACACCAGAATCAGTAAACAACTTGTAGCGTTAAAACTGTTGTGTATCTACATATAATCTAATTTCATTAAATGTGAATCAACACTATTATCCGAGAATCAAGTAAGATTGAGATTAAAATTCAAAATAAAAAATGCTCTATAATCACATAAGATTCAATTATTTAATATTTAATGTTATATTAAAAATACAACTTCTAAATTATAAATCCAATTTCTCTTTGAAAAATTATAACTATATTTTGATTGTTGTTCACCGCTAATTATTGTGTATCTGTAATTAAAGTAAAACTGTGCAATATTATTATTTAACTATATAACTATATAAAAAAAGTAAGCGAAGTCCATTGTCTTAGTATGTATAATTGATTCAAATTTGCCTTACATGTAGTTTGATTGCAAATTAACTATTCCATAGATTCTTTTACAAAAAAAAAATATTCAATAGATTGCACTAATATATGATTATATATGTAAAATAACTATTTTGTAATGTTAAATGCTTGATTAATGGTATTATACTTCTTTTTTTGGTACAAGGTATTGTACTTTTTAACATAAATAAATTCATAACATACTATATTTATATAATTAAATTTTAAAAAAAATTGCAACAACCAATGTTAATAATTAATATGGTTAGTATTGGTGATGGTGGGGATCAAACTTGCAACCTCTTTATCATTTCACTTCATGACTCCCTCACTCTAGCCAACAAGCCAACTTTATATCCCGTAAATTGAACATTTTTTATAATGAAAAGTTTATGTGAGATGTGTTTGGGGCCTTACTAGGGTTAGAGAAGGCTTAAATCTCAAAGAACATTAATAGATGTATTCAAATTATCCAACTACAAGGTTTTCAAATTATCCAACTCCTTAGCACTGCCCAGCCTTAGTTGGCTCATTAAATTAAATTAAACAAAATAACATCAATAAATTATTATCTTTTATATACTATCATTTATTATATTTTATGAACTAAAGCTTATCTAAAAAAGGAAAATACCACTTATTCCCCCAAGAATCATTCCAATTCCCAATTCATATTTATTGCATTTTAATTAAAAAAAGTAGAATTATAATATTGTAATATATTATATTATATAATCATACCACTTGCATTCCAATTCCCTAATTATGAATGTCAAAATGTAAGATAATCTGGTCAATATGATTGAAATCATCAAAAGGTCACTTTATTATCCAAGTACTCCTTCTGGTTTCGAATATAAGCAAAAATAACTGGTCTTTCATGGTTCAAAATATAAGCAACTTTCAATAATCTTTACTATATTAAATATTATTTTTCCCATGATACCCTTCATTTCATTTAAATTTTTCTACTCCTATTTTCAATGTCATAATTAATGCATTTATGTTTACAAAATATTTTAAGGGTAATTTTGAAAGTTGATTTATTTATTTTCCAATACAGATAAAAATTGGTTGATTCCTTAATATGTGTGTATCCTCTTTTTTTTTTTTTTTGCTTAAATAAGTCAGAATAAAATTTGTTGTAATTATGGCATAAAGGAGGAGAAGAGTTAAAGAACGGACCGCATAGATGGCAAAACAATGCTCAAACGAATAATAGCTGATGGACATAATTGAAGGGTGCAAAAAGGCATCCTCTGCAAGAGATCTCGATTGCCTTGATGATACTGACAAGAAAAGATAAACATCATATTTTAGCAATTCTTCATCTTCATGAGTTAATAACAAGCTTTCAAATTAGCATAAAGTCTCTAAAAAAGCATACCGGCCGAAGCATCATACATTCCTACAGTTGCATTAGTTTGAGCAGATTTTGCAGCCTCCAAAGAAAACTTTACCTGCTCCAAGACAACAAAATATTGAGGGAAAG
>NC_021162.2:50426932-50428361 GCF_000331145.2 Cicer arietinum | reverse complement strand
ATCATATTGAAAAGATGTAGAAAAAGGGATACAGTTACTCTGTTAAAAGAGCTTATTGATCACTAACCATATGCAACTAACCGATTTGTGGCAAACTCTAAACTAACCATCTTAGCAATAAGTTAATGACAAAAAAGAAACATCTAGTAAAAAATCACCTGTTTTCCAATTTCATCCATGATAATCATCCTTGGTAATGATTGTACCTGCAAGAAATGGAAATCTAAGCTTCCCCAAACAACAGAATGAACTAAAGCAACCTAACTGACCAACATACCAATCTAGATAGAGATCCAAGCGTTGTGGCACATGAAAGGAGATTAAAGCAGAAATGCTTCCGTGACAAAACATCCAATTCCCTACACACAATCAGCCCGTAAGAACTAATTTTTGAAGTGATTTTGTTCTTCAGGAAGACAAATGAATGACCATCCCACAACGATAACTTTAATGGACTCAACCCACCATGGTCTAAATGTTTATTTCTGAAAATATTATAGGAAGTTTTATGCATTTGGTGTAAGAAATATTCCAAAAAACTTTTCTTTTATTTCGGTGCCACAGTCAAAGAAAAATAATTTCCAAGTAAAATGCTACAACTAATTAAAGACAGTGAAATTTGTGAAGTTATCAAACAAGAAAAATATTCAATTTTTTCAAAAATAATATGATATTGGGAAGAAAAAAATTGAAATCCTTGTATCATTCTTATCCCGTCAGCATCAGGCTTTCAAAATTATCTTAAAAGGACTATTATTCTTACCATTCTGTGAAACCTCTTTCACTCCCTAGGAGAATGGATGTGCCTGACTCACCAACATAAAGGTGATCTGACTTCAGACCAAGAAGTTGTCGTAGCTGCCCCATGAGAACTTCAAAAAGCTTCTCAAGATCCTGTTTCAGTATATGCATGTTACAGTACTCAGCAAGAGAATTAATGAAATCAACAACAACAAATTAAAATTGCAATTAAAAGTTACTGAAATTTAATCCCTCCAAACAAAAGTCTATCAAAAATTGGTTTCAAGTAAAATCAAGGTCCAAAGTGTACCATACATGGAAGAAAAAGTTCCACAGTATTAGTTTACTTTAAACATAAACAATGAGAAGCAACTAACTTCAACAGTAAGCATACTAACAAACAGTGCCTACGAAGGAACAAGAGAATAACCTGAGGAGAAATCATATGTCTGACAGGATCCTTACTTTGCAAATCCTTTATACAGCTTTGGGGGTTCCATACCACAACACCTCCCCACATCTGCAATAATCCAGAATAGGCACTTCATAACGTTAACCATTTAAGCAATTTTACAACCAAAAAACTAATTATGGAAGCTTTGAAGGTGAGAAAAATAACTGGAGATATAAAGCCATTAGTCTTAGAGATCTCTCCATTCGGAAGCTCCAGCTGAAGAGGACACTCTTT
>NC_021162.2:50404978-50426723 GCF_000331145.2 Cicer arietinum | reverse complement strand
CAGATGGAATATATCTGACATAACATAATTAAAAGATTGAAATCTAACACTTGGTTGAACGTGAAATCACAAAAATAAATGAGATAAGCAAAATAACATACATGGAAACCATGCATTATTTCTTATGTTACATAGTCAGTTTTATACAACAGTAGAAGAAAAACCCGTATAATATACAGTCCTACTCATACTCATAGTATCATTCATTAGCAGCTGGATTAGGCCTTCCAAGAGAAAAATTTATTTTAGAAAAACTACTACTATGACCATTAATACTACTATTATCTCACAAACATAACAGATTTATAAACCTAATCTTTAACTTTAAGCGGTCACCTTCCTAATATGGGGATGGTGGTTGCAGACTGACACAAACTATAGTGGTACAGTTATCATGATCGGTGTGGTCTCTGGATACTGCAGGCACCAATGCTCTGGAGTATGTCAAGGTATGACATTCTAAGTGCATCTCTTAAGCTCCATGTCCCTTGTATGGAATCAGGTCCATGCTCAACATCATCATGGGTACCTGATGCATGCCTGCAAAATCGCAAATTTAAATGGACCCCAATCAGTTACCCTAGGGCATGCACCAGACACTCATGGTGTTGGATGTGGATGTGGAACATGCATTGGGTGAGTCATAGCATGACATACACAGACCAATGGAATTGAAGTTTATATACCTACTTTATCTAGAGATCACACTGATTGTCACAACTGCACCACTTGTCTCTGCCATAGAACCGATGCTAAAAAATGTAAATTGAATCTAAGCTTTTAGATGTCAACAAGTAAATTAATTTAGGAGAGCTGAAGTAATATACACCACAAGTTGCAATACTTTTGATCTCCCACCAGCTGCAACTGAAGTATCTAAGTGCCACTCATTGGAGTTAACCTGTTTAAGATAGAAACATTCAAGTCAGTAAATATTATTATACTATCTCAGTTAGAAGAAACATCAAATGAAATTTGACAAGGCAAAGAAAAAGAGGGCGGAGCAGATTTCACATAAACAACAATAAAGGAATCACATAAATTGGATCAACTGTAAGAGAGAAACATACATAACACAAGACAAAGAAACTTCTGAACGATCAAAACATCATTTCTAAGCTAGACAACTTGCTATATGTCAAGTGATCTGGGTAGAAAGATGCATCATTCATCAAAATAACTATAATTTTAAATGACAACACAAAGCATAGATCATACAAAAAAAGGAAGATCCTCGGTACTGAATATGTGGCTGCCATGCTTGTCATCCCAGTAAGAAAATGAAGACTTTGGTACGTGGTACAAAACCTGACAATTAAGAGGAACAATGAAATCACTTGAATTCAAAGCATACAACGAGTCTTACAACTTTTGCATTTAGGAGACTTCACCTGGCTTTCAACAGTGACATCAGCTATAGGTTGCAAAGCCTCAATTACAGGTTGCAACAAAGTGTGATCTATTTCACCAAAATCCCTACAAAAAGATCGTCACAGACTTCAAAATCATATTGTTCATAAAGATGACTAAGCTAACAAACCAGACATGACATAGAAGCAAAGCCACCAGGGTTTGACGAATCTTTGATAAATTGTTGTTAAGTATCAGTAAGATTAATCTCTGCCATCACCTACATCTAAAATTGGAAACTCCCGGCATTAACTATAAATCATATGCAAACTCCATTTGTCCCAATTAATGTAGCACCGACAATTTATCAGTATCTATATGTTAGTGTCTATACTTCGTTAGTTCGAACTTGCAAATTACAATTACACAAGCAATGACTTTCGAGAAACAGCACCTTTTACAAAATAAAAATAGAAACAAAACAAACTCTTCAACAAAATCACATTTAATAATAATTCATTCATATACCAATCATAAATCCAATCCCTTGGGTCAGCATTAAGCAAACTGAAAGAAAGAACGATCCTCCCATCAGAACCAACAGGCATAAACTCGCCGCGAATCGAACCATCTTCACTCCCACCATTAACAAACACCTTAGAAAAAATCTCAGCCACACGCAACACAGCTTCTTCCTCCGAAACCTTTCCAACAATCCATGCATGTCTATACTTACCAATCACAGTCCTCACCTCTTCCCCTTCATTCACAACCAAAACACTATAAGTCTTATCTTCACCATACACATTCACTACACTCTTCACAAATTCATCTGCCTCTTCGTCACTTCCCGTCAATTTCCCTTCAAAATCAACATTCTTGACTTCATCGGCTGACACAGAGTAATTGCCGTCGCAGCCACATCGCGAAGCACCGGGGGTTAGTTCGGACATTTTACTCCTAATTTCCGCTCCAACTTCGAATTGCGAAACCCTGAAATTGAAACCGACGAAGATAGCACGAAAGCGACACGGGAATAGCAGTGGATTCGACTCGATTATCGAGGAGAAAGAGTCAATTTGATCGAATGGGAGAGGAGCACGGTAGATTTCGATGGATTTCCAGAGAAATGGAAAACCTAGGATGAAAGAGATGAGGACTGTGACGCTCATGATGAGACGTTTGATACCGGGTTTGGTTTTTCGCATGGTTTTAGAATCGAATTCTGAAGTGGAATCTGTCGTATGAGTTTGTATATTTTCTGACATTGATTTTGTTGAGTCTGGTGGAGAATCTGAGATTTCCGCCATACCACCGATTGCCAGGTTCCTGCAAATAGGTGGGTGGCGCTGGAGTTAGTTAGCTTAGTAAGATATGCAGCAAATATTTTAAATATTTTAAATATAGATAGTATTATTGAAAATATAAATATATAGCCGTCTTAGCTCAGCTGGTAGAGCGCATGGCTTTTAACCATGTGGTCGTGGGTTCGATTCCCACAGACGGCGAAATCTTCTTTAATTCTTTTTGGTTTTTTAATCTATTCATGAAACATTCATTTTTTTATTTCTTTTTTTTAATACATTATTAGTTTTTTTATATCTATACAAAGACATTCACTTTTTTAATTTATACTTCGTTTTTTTATCGTGTTTTTTTATCGTTTCAAGATACCTCACATATTCTTACCTGCATAATTGGAATGCTTTCTAAAACAGTAGTATACACTTGCTTCAATTGATACCATTTAGTAGCTTACATTCTGGTACATGACAAAAAAAAATTTAATTACCATTTACATAACAAAAACTTAAAAGATTGACGATCCAAAAAAAAAACTTCAAGATTTTATGTATTTGAAAGGGGCTGCGCGAACGCAAGCCCCCACAGCAACAAATTATGATGTACGATCCCCTACTTGAGGAGACCTTAAACTAGCACCCCTCCTAAGTGCAATGGAGGTCACCAACCTAGGCCATGGGCCTTCAAGATCACCCATTGACCCCATCCAGGTAAGTGAGTAAGAAGTTGCTGATCATGTTTACTTTATACACTTGCTACAACTAATATCATTCAGTAGTTTACAATGTGGGACTCTATCATTCACACACAATGCATTACAAATTCACATATCATGCATTAACCTTGTACTTAAATATGTTTCATATGTAAATGCCCCATATTTCATCATAATTCTTTGACTTTATTTACGATCTGATGCAATTATGTATGCAAAACCTGTCAAGACTTCTCAAAAAAATAACACAAAACCTGCCACCGAGCTATAGGTGCAGCTGCTCATGAGTCATGACAACATTATTTTTACTTATGCGTTGGAGAGACCGTCTCTTATTTTGTTCAGAAGCAATTTATAAAGCACAGGCTGAAACAGGTGAAATCAAAGGACATTATTTGAATGCTACTGCAGCACATGTGAAGAAATGATATAAAGAGTTGTGTTTGTCAAATCAAATGGAGAGTAATAGATACAAGTGGTTAACACCTAGGCAGCACTAAAGATTCTGGTAAGTCTGAAATCTACCTCAGTTCAATTGCTTCATTAACAATTCATATTTATGTTATTGAAGATTTGGACATATATTTTGAGGTTTGCAGTAACTGTGACATTTATATGGAACTCAACCGCGACCCATAATGCTTGAACAATAACATATCCATTTCTATTTATCAAAAAAAAAGTCATTCAAGTATAAACTAGAGGGGGAAACTACTTTAAGCAACAGTCTAATAACAAAATGGTGAACAAAACAAAAGACAACTACAAAATTCCACAGACGGCGAAATCTTCTTTAATTCTTTTTGGTTTTTTAATCTATTCATGAAACATTCATTTTTTTATTTCTTTTTTTTAATACATTATTAGTTTTTTTATATCTATACAAAGACATTCACTTTTTTAATTTATACTTCGTTTTTTTATCGTGTTTTTTTATCGTTTCAAGATACCTCACATATTCTTACCTGCATAATTGGAATGCTTTCTAAAACAGTAGTATACACTTGCTTCAATTGATACCATTTAGTAGCTTACATTCTGGTACATGACAAAAAAAAATTTAATTACCATTTACATAACAAAAACTTAAAAGATTGACGATCCAAAAAAAAAACTTCAAGATTTTATGTATTTGAAAGGGGCTGCGCGAACGCAAGCCCCCACAGCAACAAATTATGATGTACGATCCCCTACTTGAGGAGACCTTAAACTAGCACCCCTCCTAAGTGCAATGGAGGTCACCAACCTAGGCCATGGGCCTTCAAGATCACCCATTGACCCCATCCAGGTAAGTGAGTAAGAAGTTGCTGATCATGTTTACTTTATACACTTGCTACAACTAATATCATTCAGTAGTTTACAATGTGGGACTCTATCATTCACACACAATGCATTACAAATTCACATATCATGCATTAACCTTGTACTTAAATATGTTTCATATGTAAATGCCCCATATTTCATCATAATTCTTTGACTTTATTTACGATCTGATGCAATTATGTATGCAAAACCTGTCAAGACTTCTCAAAAAAATAACACAAAACCTGCCACCGAGCTATAGGTGCAGCTGCTCATGAGTCATGACAACATTATTTTTACTTATGCGTTGGAGAGACCGTCTCTTATTTTGTTCAGAAGCAATTTATAAAGCACAGGCTGAAACAGGTGAAATCAAAGGACATTATTTGAATGCTACTGCAGCACATGTGAAGAAATGATATAAAGAGTTGTGTTTGTCAAATCAAATGGAGAGTAATAGATACAAGTGGTTAACACCTAGGCAGCACTAAAGATTCTGGTAAGTCTGAAATCTACCTCAGTTCAATTGCTTCATTAACAATTCATATTTATGTTATTGAAGATTTGGACATATATTTTGAGGTTTGCAGTAACTGTGACATTTATATGGAACTCAACCGCGACCCATAATGCTTGAACAATAACATATCCATTTCTATTTATCAAAAAAAAAGTCATTCAAGTATAAACTAGAGGGGGAAACTACTTTAAGCAACAGTCTAATAACAAAATGGTGAACAAAACAAAAGACAACTACAAAATTGTAAAAACTAAAAACTTTAGCAGCTACTTTGAACAAACTTGCAGTTAAAGGACAGACCAAATTTTTGTCTATTCAAAATAAAGATGTTTTTGCATCAAAACTTTTCTTATCATACATTTATCCTAAAGATTTTGTATGAACAATCAATATGCAATATTCAAGTTAAAAAAATTGCAACTTGAAACTTCATCATTTTTACACTTTTTTACATAATTGAAACTTCCTCCTTCAGCTACTACTATAATACTATATATCCTTTGAAGCTTTCTCTCTTTTGTTCTCAAATTTTTCCCATGATCCTTCTAATATTGCAGAAAATATTTAGAAATGGTGGCCATCAATGTATTATTAAGTATAATAAGTCTAAACAAATTATAAACAACCACCAAGACTATAATGGGGTTTTTGCTAGGAGGCAAGCGAACATGGTATTGATTAATGATATTAGTTAGAATGGCATGCTTTTAAAAAAATGTATACCAATCATGGTTTAGTGCTGTTATTATTTATATAGAAAGATTAATATCTTTTTTTTCTGCCTAACTTTTATTTAACCTGATGCAAAAATAGATTAAAATTTGTCACAAACTATTCAATATCACATTAATTATCATAGTTAAAATAACACCAAAAATATTACACTAATTCAGAAGGGGCTGCGCGAACGCAGCCCCCACTACAACAAATTATGATGTAGGCTCCACTACATGAGTAGACCTTAAGATAGCACCCCTCCTAAGTGCAATGGAGTTTGCTATCTTAGGCCATGGGCCTTTATGATCACCCATTGACCCCATCCAGGTAAGTATGGGGCAATGTTGCTAATCAGGTTTGTATTATACACTTGTCATTGTCAATACCATTCAGTTACTAACAATGTGGGACTTAACCAGACTTTTCAAATTCCTATAAAGGAAGATTATTAACTCATTGTAAGTATGGCATAACAACTATTTCTCCAGGGCCATTGATATAAAAATCAACCCTACATCACTTCCTATAATTTCATTCATTATGTGTTGATTTATTAAATTTGGGATTTCTAAGAGGCACATACTCTTCATTTTATTTTCAATTTGATGCACAAATAAAGTATGTAAAATATTATTTTCCTCTAAGTTGGATAAGGAATGGATATAAAATATAATTTAGCTTAGCACACTGACATGAAAAATGTTAGCAAGATTTTCTACACAAGTCATTTCCCCCTAGTTACTTGAGCCAATAAAAAAGTTCATGAGAGTTGTCCCCTTCATCCTACAAACAATACAAAAAAAGTTATGGGTAGCCATCAAAGTTTTTCTCCTTCTCCTGCCTAGTGGAAACTATTTGTTGCACAGAAAAATATAAAATGTCTTTTTTTTTTTTGTCAACAATATAAAATATTTCTTAAAATTCTGAATTGCATATACTTGACCGGCAATTGTATTCCAAGTGCTAGTGGGATCAAATGGATTTTGGGTTGAGAAGCTATTTAAATTGAAATGAGGCAATTTTGTTGCATTCAATAACTGACTAAAGAATAAATCAATGAATAAAAACCCAATTTTACAATTTTTCAATAAATAAAAAACTTGATTTGATGATTTTATTCACAATGTAAATGTGTAAATACAATGGTACATCTTAATTCACTTCATATTTCAGCTTTATCATTTTCACAATTTCTGACAGAATTGAAAGTTCCTTCTTCAACTATTATTTACTCTTGAAAGCTCTCTTTCTTTAGTATAAATGCAAGCTCAAGTTAAACTAAAACTAAAAAGTTACAATATATTATAAATAAAAAAGCTAATGCCTAAAGTACACCTTATCCATCAAAATCACCTTCTTATTAATAAAAACTTCAAAAAGTCCATAAGCAATGGGGCTTATATAGCTGAAATTCTGCTTGATATGACGTAATGTGGTAGCTTCCTTCTTATTCTAACATGTAATCTGATTAAATATTTCATAAGCCCCAAAACATGGAATTTCTCTCATTATTATTGTGGCTTTTCCGACCGCAAAATTATTCAATTATGTGTTAAAAAATTGTTAAACTAAATTGCAAATCAATTCCTCAGTTCAATGGTAACTAAATAGTTAAACTAAAATAGACACTATTTTAATACATCAAATCAAACTCATTTTAATGGCAACTTCTAGTGTGGGAATTGGTCTGATGATCTACAGTGCATCAATGGGCATGCTATATCAATGTCATTTCAATAAGAAACAAGGATAACAAATATTAGGGTCTCAAATTTTAATCACACATCAACATAATCATGTTTTTAATAGAAGAAACTTAAAATGCTTTCATAACTATAAAAAAACAGTCTAATTAAGGTTGGAATAAATATAAGTTTAAACATTTAAACTAAAGTTAAAAGGGGCTGCGCGAACGCAAGCCCCCACTGCCACAAATTATGATGTAGGCTCCACCACTTGGGTAGACCTTAGAGTAGCACCCCTCCTGAGTGCAATGGAGGTCACCACCCTAGGCCATGGGCCTTAGTGATTACCCATAGACCCCATCCAGGTAAGTATGTTGTATTGTAAATATTGGAATTATTTTATATTCTTTCTTCTCTCACACATTTCACCTTCTTACGGTGTGGGACTCAAGCACTATGCAACGTATTTTCCATTTGCCTACTCTACTGCTGCTGCTTTTTTTACGTTCCAGATCACTTTGTAATAATTGAATCAAAAACTAGCGTTTTCCCTCAAATTTTTATGTGGATTAAATATGGATAACTAGGTGCAGAAATGGTTTCTTAATCATATTCTATCTGCCTGTAGATTGTAGGCTGAAAATATTAACTTTGGTACATCATATTGAAGAACTAGTTTTTCACATTTTCTGAAGCTTGTTGTCTTTGCTTCAAGAATCAATCACTAAAAAGTCTTTGTTTCATGTTGGCCAAAATATCATCAGAAAACTTTGTAGACAATAACTCCAACTTGTGCTGAACTTGATTTTTAGTTGAAACATCACTACTGAATATTACTTGTGACTAGGCAATGTGTCCAGATATCATAAATAAACATAGACGGGAATAGAAAATGCAGCATGAAGCACAATTATAACGACGAAATTCACCACACTTTTTCCCTAATTCATGACATGTATTTGTCCTGCCAATAGCTCTGAACTGAAAATGTATCCATCCAAACCAAACCAAAAAAGAGGGAAGAAAAAAAACTCAGATGGCCAATTGTTGAGAAACAATTTAATAACAAAATGGTGAACAAGTTGAGGTGACTGCAAAATTTGTAAAAACTTCAGCAAGAGTTAATTTGGTCTCTAGCATTTTTAGGAAGGACCAAAATATACCCTTTTTTCATATTTTTTTCCTAATTAAAGATGATTCTGGAACAAAACTAGGGACGCTTCCACAAGAAAATTTTGGTTGAGCCTGAAGGTTTTGGTTATCTCCTCAACCCTTATGTCCCATTGCTTGAGCCTGAAGATTTTGGTTATCTTCCAAGAGTCGGTCGTACTCAAGAAGTAAATCTGCAGCTTGTTTTTGGAGGGAAGCAACATGAGATTCGGCGGTCTCAACTCTCTTGTCTTTCTCTTCGGATTCCATCTTTGCCTTTTTCAAACCTTCTGACAAAGTTGAAAGTTCTTTCTTCAGCTGTTTTATCTCCTTGGAAGCTTTCTCTTCCTTTTCTTTGAACTCCATGGTTTCTTTTTTGAGATTTTCAACTTCTTCTTTTGAAGCTCCCATGTTACTCCTTAAATTAATAAGTTTTTGGAGATAATGGTGCATTCGGTCGATTAAGAATCCAAGGAATAATGTAAAACCTGCAAGGTTAAATTAATTAGTTTTTCGAGATAATGGTGTGCTTTTGAAGTATACATTCTATATAGTACCAGGAAGTTCATAGTAGATTGTTCACAACTTGTTCATCTTCAATGTTAAGCAAATACAAAAAATTTAACAAATGAATAGAATAAGTAACTCTGTTGTACTATCTAAAAAACATTATTTTGGCTTGAAAGGGGCCGCGCGAACACAGGCCCCTACTATCACAAATTATGACGTAGGATCCACCATTTGGGTAGACCTTAGAGTAGCACCCCTCCTACGTGCAATGGAGGTCGCTATCCTAGACCATAGGCCTTCTTGATCGCCTATTGACCCCGTCCAGGTAAGTATGTTGCAACGTTGAAATTGAAGGTTATTTTATGCCCTTTCTTCACTCAACAGCTTACAGCTACTTACGATATGGGACTCAACTCAACAACACCTATATATACAATAACAAACTCTAGCTGCTTTCGACGGGAAACTATGCTGCTAAACATAACTTTAAAACGTATCATATCTTTATTTCAGTACCGTTAACTTCAGCACATATCCATATTAATTTATGTTGAGGAAATCATAGGATCTATCTAATTTTAAAAGGAAATGTTTTCTGTTTTCATTTTGTTTTAAACCTTGATTTCAAAATATTTACAAGAATTAGAAGAAACAAAATGATAACAAGATGGAACTGTTACGTAATTATTAACGAAAAGAGAAAATCCAAACAGAACACATTTCTTAAACTTAATAGACTCTAAGTGTCAGTCAAGGAAATGGTCTCCTCACAGCATCAAATAAAACTAAGTCGGCGAAAAATAGATAAGATTGGATATGTATCCTGATAACTGTATAGCTTATATTATACACTTAATTATAGAATAAATATACTTAATAGACACATGGCAAACCAAAAATCAAATGTTCTACCATGGGAAAAAAACATCGAAACACAGCAAACACAGATCCTTTCAATTATTGTCTTAGAATAATTTGTCTATATTTCAAAATCTACAAGAATCAGAACCTTCTTGGTATGGAAGCCAATAAAGTAAAACCAGTCTAAGATTATATAGTTTATCAAGATTCTAAGATTAAGGAAAAACACAGGACCAAAAAAAGCTCGAATCAGAAATTCTGAAATTTCCAAAAACAACTCTAATTATCCATTAACAGTATTTCTTAATGGTCGCACAATGCACAATAGCAGCATTTATTACCTATCGAATGAGATTAAATGCTAAGTACTCTAACGAGATCATGCTCTATATTTAGAGCAGTGATCCTATGTTTAATTATTTGATGTAAGAATAGGAAGGGGCCGCGCGAACGCAGGCCCCCACTACCACAAATTATGACGTAGGATCCACCATTTTGGTAGACCTTAGGGTAGCACCCCTCCTACGTGCAATGGAGGTCACTATCCTAGACCATGGGCCTTCTTGATCGCCCATTGACCCCGTCCAGGTAAGTATCTTGCAACGTTGGAATTGAAGGTTATTTTATACCCATTCTTCTGCCAACACCTTTCAGCTACATCCGATGTGGGACTCAACTACACCTGAGTATATTGTAAAGTTCCGGGCATATTTATATTTGTTAATTTTTCACAAAAAAATGCTTTCCAGCTTAAGGCTTTGTTTTCCCAGCGATATCTCCAGTATAAACTATAATGGAAAAAGAAATTTAAATTGTTTTTGGTGATAATATAATTTAGCATCTTACACTACATATGAGTTGGATGTGTAATTAACTATATAGACACAAACATGTTTATAGCTAGTAATAATATATTTTTGCTTTTCCATACGGCATATAGGATTTCTTTGTAATAATATAATATTTAAAACATTGATTGTAGAATTTAAACACATGTGTATAATAAATATTCAACATTCTAATTTAGTACTAAAAAAAACCAAAATAACAAAAATCAAAATATTCTATAAGCAACCACCAAACCAGAATCCCCAAACATAGCATAAATCCCCTATTGGAAGTTCGGAGTAGATTGCAGTCCACTCCTAGTCGCCTTAAATGCGGAAATTTTGGGCTGCCTTTGTGGCATTACCCAGCACAACGAAGGTGTTGGAGGCTGCAATGAAGGCAGTCCAAATGTGTTGCAATCAAGACGAGTAAGGGGACCACAATTAAGGCGGAATTTCCAACATCCACAAATCACAAAATAGGTTCACAACTCAGCGCACCTAAAGAGCGTAACAAGTTCAAAATCGATGGACAAATTGAGAAATCACAAGGTCCAAAATCACTAAAGAATGAAGATGGTGGTATTGGGTTACACTTGTTGCAGTTAGATTCAACTTGACAGAGCTAGGTTTTAGCTCATTAGAGTAGAGTTCATTCACCTCGTTTGCTTCAGTTACCACACCAAAATACACAAGCACAGCTTGATGCCCTGTTTCAAACTATGCTTGCCAGCCACTGGGGCAAACTATTTGATTTCTGACACATATCAAAGAAAGGGGAGTCGATTACTATATGACAGGATTGACAAAGGGTTACTTCATATTGGATTTTAAGCTAAGGAACCCCAATCTATATGCTCTCCGGCTCCACTCCTTACTACATTGCTTATAAGAGTGGGCACTCATCTCTAGAAGTTCTACCGGAACAAAATTAACTACAAGCTTACAGTATTAATATTCAGAAGTAGTCATCTAAATTCTAACATGAATCACCTATCTAGAATGAACAAAATATCGATAAGTAAAGAAGTTAAAGAATAAAGTCAATTAATGAGCCATGACCATTTCAAATATGTATTGTTTATACTGTTGTTTTTTATTAGAATCATCATGAAAACCGACATCAAAGCTAGCAGATTTACAAATGAGTTATAACACATATGCAATGCCATCAACACCAAACAAGAAATCAAGTAATAAATTCAGATAAATAAAGGAAAGGAACTTTTAATGTGTTCATTTCCAATAGCAAGTTAATAATGACCAGCACGTTTTAGTTTCTATTTAGATTTAAAAGATTATACGTTTTAGTTTCTATTTAGATTTAAAAGATTATATGGTTTTCTGAAACAAGTTCAATAACATAGCAATAACAACTTACATACATGTTTGCGTGACAAAAACAAAGAAAAAACCAGAGACCTGCACCACACCCTAGCAAATTGTTTCTTTATATTCCATGAAAGAGTTTAAATCATGATACTGCATTTTTGGATGTGGCTAAAAATCACCACAATTTCATCCCACATTGGCCTAAAACAACTGCAATGTGATTGTGGCCACAATGCAAGTCACAGTACAAAGCTGCTATGAAAATTTTGACAAATGAATACAATAAGTAACTCCATTACATTGTCTAAAAACATTGTCTTGGCTTGGCTTGGAAGGGGCCGCGCGAACGCATGCCCCACTACCACAAATTATGACGGAGGACCCACCACTTGGGTGGACCTTAGGCCAGCACCCTTCCCAAGTGCAATGGAGGTCACTCGTCTAGGCCATGGGCCTTCTTGATCGCCCATTGACCCCGTCCAGGTAAGTATGTTGCAACGTTGGTATTGAAGGTTATTTTATGCCCTTTCTTCTATTAACAGCTTTCAGCTACTTACGATGTGGGACTCAACTACACCAGTATATACCATAATAAACTCTAGCTGCTTTTTCAGTGGGGGAACTCTGCTGCTAAACATCACTTTCTAACGTATCATATTCTTTATTCAAATATTAACTTCGGCGCAGATTTATATTTGTTAATTTTTCACAAAAATTACTTTCCGCTTAAGGCTTTCTTTTCTCTGCGATATTTCCAGTATAAATTATATTTGAAAACAAGAAAATATAGTTTAATCTTTTTTTGGTGACATTGTATAATTTAATATCTTTTACACACAAACATAGCATCAAAATTACCGTTGCAAAAAAAACGCATCAAATTGGCAGATAAATCTACTGTTGGAAATTACGTGTTAAGTGTGGTCCACCCCTAGTCGCCTAAAGTGCAAAAAGTTTGGGTTGAATTAAATTCTTCATCTTTTTTCTATAGTAAACTAGCACAAGTCTCTCTTGGTACCTTTCAGTTTCCTCCGTTGCATCCCCCAGCACAACAAAAGTACCGGAGGCTGCAATGACAACAGCCCAAATATGTTGCCTTACAGCATTGCTTTTAATGGGCACTCATCTACAGAAACTCTACTCGAACAAAATTAAATACGACCTAGCAGTAATAATATTCAGTAGTCATCTCACGTGAATCACATAACTAGAATGAACAAACGATCATTAAGCAAAGAAAAGAAGTTAAAGAATAGGGCCAATTAATGACCAATGATCATTTCAAACAGATAAATATGTAATGTTATATAAGATTTCTTATCAGAATCATCAGGAAATCGGACATCAAAGCTGGCAGATTTATAAATGAGCTATAACTGCTATTCAAGTATAACGCATATGCAATGCCATCGACACCAAATAAGACTCGAGTAATAAATTCATAACAATAAAGAAAATGAACTATGCTGATTACAATTAGTGAGTCAAAAAAGGAACTTTTACCATGTCCATTTCCAATAGCAACTTAATAATGACCGGCACGTTTGAGATTCTATTAAGATTTAAAAGATTATATGGTTTTCCAAAACAAGTTCAATAACATTGCAAAAACAACTTATATATACATGTTTGCGTGATAAAAACAAAAAACAAACCAGAGGCCTGCAACACACCCTAGCAAATTGTTTCTTTATCTTCCATGAAACAGTTTAAATTATGATACCGCATTTCTGGATGTGGCTACAAAATCACCACAATCTTATCCCACATCGGACTAAAACAGCTGCAACATGATTGTGGCCACAATGCAACCATAATTTAAAATCTCCCTTTCAAGAATAATCACAGTGATTGACAGTAATTTCTATGAAACAGTTTAAATTGTGATACCACATTTCTGGATGTGGCTACAAAATCACCACAATCTCATCCCACATCGGAATAAAACAGCTGCAACATGATTGTGGCCACAATGCAACCATAATTTAAAATCTCTCTTTCAAGAATAATCACAGTGATTGACAGTAATTTCCTTTTAGTTTAGAACTGACAGAAAAGTGAATCAAAATCTAGTAAAATTTAAAGACTTCATATAAATAAGGACTTCCATCTTCTACTAAAGCTCAAACCAAAGAAGGGTCAAGCAAAAAAAGCACATCAACACTTCTTTCTAACACATTAAAATTAACTTAACTTAGCAACGCAAGAGCCAGTCCCCGAAGGAGTAGCCCGGTGATATGGCTAGGAACATCAATGGAGTTGTATGCAGGAGGTCCAGGATTCAATATGTGGCACCTAACATTTCCCCTCCCCCTAACATATATACTAACTACTAACATTCAATTATCAACAAAAAAAAAACATAAGAGCCATAAAACTAATAAAAACCAAAAAGTGTTTAAGCATCAAAACAACTAAAAAAATGCAAATGACAAAGACAAAAGGAGTGTCAACGCACCAATGAGTGAAGCCTCAAGCAAGTGAGTTCTCCAAAGAACTTGATCCATAGGTGACATAGTACCAAGCTTAGCACCTTTGTTCTGGATCTTAACAATACTCATAAAACTTGAAAGGAGAATCACAGACATTGTTCCAGCAATAGTTTTAACTGTAGCTGGACCTTTTCCCATCTTGAGTTGATCCAAGCTTTTCATCACAAGATCCCTTAATGGCCCTATCTTCACCAACAAAAGAAAAGCCATAGCACCCTCAGCAAAAAGCACCAAGAACAACAACTGAATCATCTTTTTTCTTCCTTACAAAAAATACCCACTTCACTGAAACTGCCAAAAATCCTTACTTTTTCCAAATAGGACTGAAATAGCTAAAAATCCTTACTTTTTCCAAATGGAGTTTTGCCAAGAAATGAAATCTACTACCCCACAAACTAATTCATTGTTCAACACAAAAGCTAGTCTTGAATTTAAGTTAGTAGAAAGAAGAACCCTCTTCAGAACACACTCAAAGAGACCCTTTTTAGGATTTCACTGAAATGGGACAAGCACAGAATGACCCAAATGAAATATAGAACGAAGAAACGATATTTAGCTTGAAAGCTTGAACCTTTACAATTTATTAAATGTATTAGCTTGAAGGGAAAGGCTGAAAATTTTAATTTGGAAGAACCAATGTTCTGAGAGAGAGAGAAAGTTTGGGAGAGAAGGGACTTAAAAGTTAAAGTGTTAAACCCTTTTTTTGAGGGACTTGTGCTGAAAGTGAAAAATTAAGGGAAAGTCTTTGAGTTGAGACTAGAAGGGTTGGTGTGGGAAAATGGGTTTGGTCTAATTTAGTTTTTTTTTTTTTGAAGAAAAAAAAAACGGGGAGAGATTGATAAGAAAGAGAGTACTACAGGTCAATAGCACCGTTTACACATGTACGAAAAATGATGTAGTGGATCCTTTGAGAAAAACAAAGAGTAACACTGTAATATTGGTTAATAGTGTTTTGAGTCACTGTATCGGATTATTAGTTTATGGGTTAATAGTGTTTTGAGTCACTGTAATATGATAATTTAATTTCTCTAAAACTATTCTTTTAATTATATTTGTGTAATTTCATATTCTTTTGCTTATGAACCTTAATAGTATTATTGGTGTTAATTTCATAACCATACTAATTATAGGTTCTAGTTTCATATAGTGAAGGATAAAAAAGTTTCATAGTTAAGAACATCTCCTTAAATAAAGTCTTCAAAATTAAAAAGCTTTAAAATTTAGGGATAGGTGGACTTACTTTTTAAAATTTGTTTTCAATTTTTTTCTAAAAAATATTCAATTTTTTATTGAAATTTTTCAAGAAAAAAAAAATATCAATGTTCTTTTGAGAAAAAAATTTCAAGCAAAAAGAAGTTTTCAATTTTTTTTAAAATTTTTTTAATAAAAAATATCAATTTTGTGAGACTAGAAAAAAAAGTTTTTTATTGTATCAAGAAAAGTGTTTTTGATATTTTCTAAAAAATCTAATTTTAAATATTTTCAACAAAATATTGGATGTCTGAGTTTCCTTACTATATTCACAAGAAAAAATAAAAATAATGAGTAAAGGTTTTATAAAATTATTTGATATAATATTAAGGGGTTTAGTAGAAATCTTTTTAAGAGAATTAAGAGAAACTTTGAGTTTTGAGATGACTACTCTTATAGATTCTAACCATCTAAATATAATAACGTGGCATCTTGAGTCAATATTTTTTAATAATATTTTATTTGAATTGTCAATTTTTTATAAGATATTTAAGTATAAATATAATAATTATTAATTTAAAAAAGTAATCTTTTATGCAAAACTAAAAAGAAAAAAATATGTATTTCCTTTTTAATTACTTTTTCAATCTTAATTCCTAAATCACTTTATTCATATGGCTTCTCTAGAACTACGAAAAGATACTGAAAAAATTGGCCGCAGGACAAAAAGTTTGTGTATTTGTCTTTTTTAATGTAAAAAATGTCAATGTCGGCATCAATGTAGCACGTTATTAGTAGTACTTGATAATCTATTTATCCAACAACAAAAAGAACAATTTCATACTAAAATTATCCAACTCAAAAAATAATTTCATGTGAAACACAATTTTGAATGGGAGATTCAACAACTAAAAGAAAAATTAAATGTCATGAAACACATAAAAAATGATGATAAAAAATGATGATAGAAACTTTAATATTTAAACTCGATGGAAGCTTTAAAGAATTTGTGGAGAGGAATTTGAAATTTTGAACTTGAAGATTGAAGATTGAGGAGGGAAGGGAAATGAGAAAGATATTTTTTCTTTTATTTGTAAATGATTTTATTTATTTATTTAATTTAATAATTATTAATATTTTATTTTTAATTACTTTTTCAAAAAATGATGATTCAAATATCACATCATTAAAAAATGTTAACTTAACATGTCACATTATCATTTTTTGACGAGTAGATGCTACCGAAGACTAAAAGTGAAGAAATCTAAAATTACAAGAATGCAATCTAAAAATATAATTTTACAAAGGCTAAAACTAGATTTGACTTACGGTCTCATCTTGCAAGAACCAAAAATATTATTAACCCTTAGTTTATTACACATGTATTTTCTAAAAAAAATTAAAAATATAATAATATTTTGACTTAATTATACTTTTGGTCATTTAAGTTATTTGGAGGTTTTAATTTAGTCTTTTATGTGTTTTTAGTTTCATTTTGGTTCATTTAATTACAAACATCGAACAATTTAGTTTCTCGGGTTTTTTTCATTTTGTTTTAATCCCTTAAATTATTTTGGTCAAGTTACAAAAATATGATATTTTGATCTTTTAAATTACTAATACTAGACATTATTAGAAAGAACCAAAGTGCATAATATTTGTTATTTAAGAGTGTAAAGTATTTAATATTTGTAATTTAAGAGATTAAAATAAAACAAAAATTATTTGATGGAAAAGTCTAACATTTGTAAATTAAGAAATCAAAATAAAACAAATAAAATTATAGGGATCAAAGTGAAACTTAAAATAATTTAAGGGATAAAAAATGCAAACTTAATATTTTTTATTTATTTCTTACTAGAAACTATATTTTCTGGTTTTTATTAATTTTCATACGGGTTTCTTCTGCTAAATTTTTTTTTATGAAAATTTATTATAATATGAGGTTAAGATGTATGTGATCTTATTGAACTTTGATTTTGTAGTCTTGATAGAGTTGTTGAAGAGAGGTTGAAGAATCTTGTAGTCTTGATCTTTGCTCACTACCCTCTTATTCATGTGGAGGCAAATGGTTATGAGGAGATTGTTCAGTGTGGTCTAACAACAATGAAGAATCTATTATTTCCACGCTTGAGCAAATTCAATGAATAAATAACTCCACATGTCTTGTATATGTGCTTTCTATAAGTACCAATGAGCTATAGGAATCTCTTCTCATTGGATTTAACAAAACTATCATGTGTTGAGTTTATTAGAGATAAGTCAATATTGTTGCTCATAGTTCATGTGGCCATATCTCTTGCTAGTTGTCTTCTTTTTATTGACATAACATGCATCTAAACATTAAACAATTAATTATTGATAGTGAAATGCTTTAGTTTTGGCTTTGGAAGAAAAAAAACAAAGTCAAAAGTAACAAATATATCAAACACATTAAACTTCTTTATTCTAGCATTTTGATTTGACATATAGCTAACAAGTAACAAGTAATAAATTTGAGGAATAAAAAACACTTCCATTACTTAATATAAGGTATTTTTCCAAACCTGACATGTACCATGATGTTGTCTTCATTAAAACATTCATGTACACAAGTATTTAATGGGAACTCTAGTAATTAAAGTTGGTAAACTATACCGATGCCAATATGATAACAATTTTCCTTGATATTCTTGATGATCATGTTAACAATATTCGAGCATTTTACCAGTGTTCCTTTGATTTTTTTTTCATCAAATGCATCCATGCATGTAGCTGCCGCTACATTTTTTACAATATTAATCAAATACGAGATGTGGTACGTCTCTTGTTTGATTTATTGGGTGATCCTGTGTGATAATTAGGTGTTTATTTAAATGTCGATGTATGATGTTTAATGTTTTTGCAAAATTTAATATTATGCATGGTGACGTTTAGCCTGGACAAGGAAAAGATTTTTCCATCATAGTTAAGTGGAGGGTATAACCATCGATTTAATAATAAAGTTGAGACGGAAGAAGGGAAACTTGAATTTAAGTTTTTGTGGCAATATTTTGAAGTGAAAAAAAAGGACATCCATTTTTTATTATTATAATGTGTTTTTTTAATTTTTTTATATTCGGTATAGTGGGCTTATGTGTTTATATTAGTAAGTAATATAGGCTTTAAAGTATATGTATGTATCAAAATTTTGAAATTTGTTGTTGTTCAAAAGATAACGTAAACTTTAAAAATTGAAAAATAAAATAAAAAATACAAAAAAAAATTGTGAAATTTTATAGAGATGTGCATATAAGACAAAAGTAGATGTTGAGTAAAAAGGAAATGTGAAACAAACTACTAAATTAAAAATAACTCTCTCATTTTGTTGAATAAATATGAATTAATTTATAATATCTAATGAAAATATAAATTAAGTGGTAAGTCTATATTTTATTAGTCTTTGAAGTGTTCACTCTAATGTTAAATATAAGTAAAATTGGATCAAATAAATTTGATATATTAAATTGGTCTTTCGTTGGTCTTAGAATAACTTATTAAGTATTATTTAACCTTTTAACGGTTAAGTTATCTTTCATCGGCTATATTTTTGTTAAGCCTTATTTAATTTGTTTTAAGTATTAAGTCAATTTTTTGTCTCTCTTCCGAGTACTTGTTAAGTTTTATACAACTTTTTAACTACTAAATTGCTCAGTTGGTCTTTCAAGTATCTATTAAGTCTTATTTTACTTTTTACTTTTTAATTGTTAAGTTGGTTTTTTGTTAGTATTTTAAGTACTTGTTAGGTCTTTTGTCTGTCTTCGAATAATTTAGTAGGTCTTATTTAATCTTTTTACTATTAAGTTGGTCTTTCAATGATCTTCCAAATATTTTATATTTTTAACAACATTGTTGTAACTATTAAATTTTTTTTCACTATATTAACCTTTTAAAATTAGTTTTGGAAAAAAAAAATTAATATTTAAAAATAAAATACATTGAACCAAAATTTTAATTATTAGAAGGAGAGCGTGCAATTAGGAAATAATAACAAAATTATTGATAATTGACACACATAAATTAAATAAGAGAAGAAAAAAATTGGAATATAACTTCCAAAATATCTAAAGTTCAATTTTAAATACATGACACATTTGGCTTGTATATTTTTTGGCATCTCCATAATTGAACCTATTCAAAGAACAAAATTTTTGTTAATCCAATTCAATTTTGGTGCATCTTGATGGTCAGTCTTTAGTGATGTCTGAACAAATATTTTTCCCCATTGTGTCTTAAGAGAACAAAGTGGTAGAAGTTGTTTTATGTAACATATTGTACAAAATCGTTATGCAGTGTCTGTATATACGCGCATAACAAATAATTAAAATTTATTAATGTAAGGTTGTAGTACTATTTATAACTATAATATAGTTACACAATACTTAACTAATTCGTCATCTGTAGCCATTTGAAAATCTGAAAAAGTCACCTCAAAATAGATTGTGTCGCGTTTATTTGTGCTCCAAATAATATGATATGATGGAATGAGATCGGAGTTCATGAAATGGTTCTAATTATTAAGTGAAACATATTATTTCCTACATAATTGAAATATAACTATTGATGACCACACCATTTATAAAATGGTGTGAGAGGTCTCCAACTGTGTGTTAATAGTGGATTGCTAAAGTCTTTCTTGAATGTTACATTGTGTGAGTTGTCAATGAAGTTCCATGTATCTCTTAAGACATCTTCAAAATGTCTTGCAAATTCTATTGATAATTCTCCATAATCCTTTATAGAAACATAAAAAAAAAATGATGTATTTATGTAATAGTGTGTAAATTATAAGTAATTGTGTTTTTTTTCATCCCTATTTCAAAAAATTAAAAAAAATCTAAGAAAAAAAAATTACATATCAGAAATTTCTAGTAGAATAAAATTAATTATCGAAAATTTCAAGGCACAAATTTCCGATAGAATAGAAGTAACTATCGAAAAATTAAAGGTACAAAATTTCTAGTGATATAAATAGTGTACCGAAAATTTTATTAGGGATATTTCTGGTAGATAATTCATACTATTGGAAAATTCATGCCTTGAAATTTCCGGTACACAAATTATACCATCGAAAATTGTAAAAATATAATTTTCGGTAGCGTTAATTTGTGTACCAAATTTTCAGGAGAAATAATTTACTCATCGAAAATTTTAGTGTAATTTTATTTTAACTTTGATTCAATGAAAAAAAAAAGAGACAAAACTAAGTTTTTAACATTTTGGAGTAATAAGTTTAATTCTAAAATACAAAACCTAATTTTCTCAACATAGAGCTCAAACTTCATCCGCCAATAAAAATGAAAACTGGGATAAGGAATCTTCTCACGTGAAGTCCACACTTCAAAAACAAAATTCATTACTAGAACAACCATTCACCCATATTGAAATTGAGGTTGAACTAAAAAAAACCAAATCTAAATTATCTCATTTTATAGAATCATGTGCCTTTTCAAAACCACAAATAAAAATTTCATAACATAATTCCCTGAAATTCGAGTTCATAGAACATGAATTGTCCCATTAATATCTAACTTTTATATTATATAGTAGATATCTGATATTTGTTTCCTTGATGATATCAATTATTACAATGTTTTGTTTGTGTGTATTAGATACATTTATTCGTGACGTCAATTCTCGATGGGTCTTTTATTTAGTTTAAAAAGAAAAAAGTCTAGATGGGTCATCCGTGTATCACACTTGTTAAATGTTTAGTTATTAAATTATGTGATAATATATCATTAGATGCATATATATATATATATATATATATA